>NW_027506910.1:480120-555120 GCF_052324685.1 Brachyhypopomus gauderio
GACTAAACTGCTTTCTGACCCTAAAAACGTGAATACACCCTGGCCATATATCTCCTCACTGTCCGAGATACGAAGCAGAGACAGATCCTCACCAGATACAGACTGAGTGACCACAGCCTGGGCCATCGAGAGCGGCCGCTTTAAACAGTCCTGGATCCCCAGAGACCAGAGAGTGTGTGGTCACTGCAGGACAGGTGAGTTAGAGACAGAGGTGCACTCCTTCTAATATGCCCCCAAATATGAAGAAATCAGACATAAATATTTCAGTCAGTTTGAAAATCAGGTGAGCAGCTTCAGACTGATGACCGATTATGAGAAACTGGCCATCATATTAGGAGAGGGTCACATCAACCTCCACGGCAGCCAGATACGTACAGGAATGTAACAAACTCCCGGGACAGTGAGTGAAACACCAGAAGAGTTTTATCTATATGTAGTCTGTCCAGAGGTTATATATAGTTGTTGTTCCCCTTTGTAATGATACTGCATATGGTATTTTAATTATTATCAATTTATTTATTAGCAGTTCAATTATTACATTTATTAATTAACAGTTCTGTATGTATCTTTTCCATTGTTCTATGTTATGGATATACAATGCATATTGATACTTTATGTTTACATTGATGTACAATTTTTTATTTTATTTTATTTTTTTTTTTAATTTACTTATTTATTTATCATTTTTATATATGAATGCTTTGACAATACAAATGTGAATTTGTCCATGTCAATAAAGCAACTTGAACTTGAACTTGAGTGATGGGAGAGAGAGAGAGAGAGAGAGGGAGAGAGAGAGAGAGAGAGAGAGGGAGAGAGAGAGAGCAAAACAAAGAGTGCCTGCTGCATGGACAGGTGCTCTGCAGGCCAACACAGAGCAGGGGGCTTGAGTACATCCTCTCAGCAGGACGGGGAGCTCGGTCCCAAGCACAGAGACTCTCACAGGCTCCCCTGCAGGGTGGAGCCTGCGGCTGAAAGATTTGGAGGCCATTGAGTCTGTAAATGAGTGTGTGTGTGTGTGTGTGTGTGTGTGTGTGTGTGTGTGTGTGTGTGTGGTGTGTGTGTGTTAAGAGAAGATGAACTAATTTCTTTGCAACAAGTGTATCAGAATGTGACACTGCAGCATAATGAGAGCCAGTGAAACACACACACCGCCCCGGTCTCCACCAATGAGGAGCGGGTCCCGGTCTCCACCAATGAGGAGCGGGTTCCCGGTCCTCCACCAATGAGGAGCGTGATGGACAAAGAGCGGCAAGCACAATGCAAGTGAATGTTAGGAACAAGACACACAGATGAGCTGTGAACACTGGTGCTGTTGGTGGAATGGATCAACTGGTGATAAGAAGATGGATAATAACAATAATAGTAATGGAAATCTATTAAGACCATTTAGGCTACTACAACGCAAGCTTACATAATCATCCTGACATCATTTATGGATGATGTAGATGGAGATGCAGGTCGGCTTCCTGCTGCCTGAACTCAATGCTCTGCTACCCAGCATGCCATGGGGCACAACTATAATGCACTTATAGATGGCTCTGCCCAGCTCTGCTGAGTGATAACTCTTAACTCTACAACTCAACAAGCTCCCACAAGCCCTCAGTTCGCACACGACAACCTGCTATTCCTATTTCAGCTGGGGACAAACATTTCAGGATCCCGATCTGGTTTATTTGTGCAGAATGAGAAGGTGAGAAGATCAGGGAAGAGCAATGGATGACTCAGAGAGCAAAATGAGAACTTAAAGTTCAAATCTATCTACCTACCTATCTACCTACCTACCTATTTATCTACCTATGTACCCACCTACCTACCTATCTAACTATCTACCTACCTACCTACCTATTTATCTACCTATGTACCCACCTACCTACCTATCTAACTATCTACCTACCTACCTATTTATCTACCTATGTACCCACCTACCTATCTATCTACCTATCTACCCACCTACCTACCTATCTAACTATATACCTACCTATTTATCTACCTATGTACCCACCTACCTATCTATCAACCTATCTACCCACCTACCTACCTATCTAACTATCTACCCACCTACCTACCTACCTACCTACCTATTTATCTACCTATGTACCCACCCACCTACCTATCTATCTACCTATCTACCACCTACCTACCTATCTAACTATCTACCCACCTACCTACCTACCTACCTATTTATCTACCTATGTACCCACCTACCTACCTATCTAACTATCTACCTACCTACCTATTTATCTACCTATCTACCCACCTACCTACCCATCTAACTATCTACCTACCTACCTACCTAACAAGAACAGCAACAGTGCTATAGCATGAAGAGTGCAATTAACACAATATGGAGAACAACCAGTGAGCCCTTTGATTACACAGGTACATGGGAGCACACAGGTACATGGGAGCACACCCTCACAAATAACCACACCCCCACACACCCACTCTCCCATGTGTGTGTGTGTGTGTGTGTTTGTGTGTGTGTAAGAGAGAGAGACTAGAGTCAGTGTGGGCAGGTCATCATGTGTGTGTGTGTGTGTGTGTGTGTGTGTGTGTGTGTGTGTGTGTGTGTGTGTGTGTGTGTGTGTGCTTGTGTAAGTGTGAGAGACTAGAGTCAGTGTGGGCAGGTCATCGGTGTGTGTGTGTGTGTGTGTGTGTGTGTGTGTGTGTGTGTGTGTGTGTGTGTGTGTGTGTGTGTGTGTGTGTGTGAGGCTAGAGTCAGTTTGGCAGATCATCGTGTGTGTGTGTGTGTGTGTGTGTGTGCGTGCATGTGTGCTTGTGTAAGTGTGAGAGACTAGAGTCAGTGTGGACAGGTCATTATGTGTGGTGTGTGTGTGTGTGTGTGTGTGTGTGTGGTGTGTGTGTGTGTGTGTGTGTGTGTGGTGTGTGTGAGACTAGAGTCAGTGTGGGTAGGTCATCATGTGAGTCACTCTGTCTGATTGCCCTTAAGGTTTCTTCAGAGTCACTGGCCACTTAATGTGTGGTGTTTTGTCATGGCAACGGCCACTTAAAAGTGTGATGACCCTCTCTCTCTGTCTCAAACACACACTCACACACACCCACACCCACACATAAATGCATATTTTTTACTCCAGAAATAGTACAAATTGCCTTTGGAGTGGAGAAAATAAATGATGCACTATCACATTCTCACTGTGTGAACTGTGTGTGTGTTAGTTTGTGTTTGTGTGCACATTGTGTGAAGATCAAAAAACAAGCTTTTAAGAAAAAATGTAAACCATGATGAGTGAGTGAGAGATGGAGAGTGAGACAGAGGGAGTGAGAGAGATCGAGAAAGACAGAGGGACAGTATGAGGTGAGCGAGTGAGAGAGGGAGAGTGAGTGAGAGCATGAGGGTGAGAGTAAGAGTGAGGGAGTGTGTGTGAGTGAGTAAGTGAGAGATGGAGAGTGAGACAGAGAGAGAGAGAGGAAGAGTGAGTGAGAGAGTGAGGGTGAGTGCGTGTGCGAGAGAGAGAGAGTGAGTGAGAGTGTGAGAGAGAAGGAGAGGGAGTGCATGTGCGAGAGTGAGAGTGAGAGAGAGGGAGAGTGAGTAAGAGAGTGAGGGTGAGTGCGTGTGTGTAGAGAGTGAGAGTGAGTGAGAGTGAGAGAGAGAGGGAGATGTGGACTTGGTGGTATTTATGTAAATTGTCAGCACTGGTCACAGTCCAACTGGCCAAAAGACTCAACCATCAATTATTGTCCTGCAGACATATATATTACACACACACACACACACACACACACACACACCACACACACACACACACACACACACACACACACACACACACCACACACACTCTCTCTCTCTCTCGCAATATATCTCTTGCACACATACAGTATACACATACACACACACACACACACACACACACACACACACACACACACACACGTACACTCGTACACATGTCCACACACCGCACGCGTATGGGGATGACGTAGTTTGAGGCAGCTGTGTCATATCCTCTAAGGAGCCCGTCTAACACTGCACTGGAGCCCAGACGCAGACGCAGACACAGACGCAGACACAGACACAGGGCTGCAGTCATTACCAAAGTCCGTCCTTCCTCAGTCTGACAAAGCTCATGTCTAAAAGCTGGAGGAGCACTTCTGAACTTCTGAAGCCTCTCTGCCTCTCACACCCACCCAACATGCAGACTCTACGGAGCTAACAGATCACAGATCAGCTGCAGGAACTGTGACCAATACCATTACACACACACACACTGTGTTTGGAGTGCGTTATGATTATATACAAGTTAACTTATACACAGGACACGTACACAGACATGCTGTGTAGAACCCCGCACCCCCCAACACACACACACGCAGGCACACACACACACACAGGCATAAGCATGAATTGAATAATTAACATCATATTGTTATGCATATCACCACCTTGTCATTGTCATATGACTATGGATCAAGAATAAATATAAGCGCAGTGGACTGTAACGGTGCGCCCACCCCTCTCTCTCTCCGCAGGGCCTCGGACTCAACCCAGCTTTAGGAAATCCACTGCGCACCAAATCGCTGGTCTGGGGGATCAGCTACTGTCACAAGAATTCACCATAAATATGGATGAAGTCCCATGACCCAGAGAGAAAAAATGGTACATTGATATTCTATTGCTAACATATTGTAATTGTGATATATTTCGTGCTGAATATAAAGAGTTATGTTTTGTAAAACACACACACACACACACACACACCCATAATGTGTTCCACTACAGGATCAAGGACTGTTCAGCACATGAGAGTAACAAGAAGCTCGTTGTCACGGTGTTTCAGAATAATGATATAGATTAACATCCAACACACCACGCAGGTCTTTCTAAAAGCACCTCTTCTTCTCTGAGCATCTCCTGTACTATCACCACATGAGGATCCAGAACCAGCCAGAACCAGCCACTGGGACCAGGACCTGTCTCTTTGCACTTTAATTACATACGCTGATGTTGCGGACCTGCTGAATAACGAGGACACTTGTAATGGTCCTGGTCAGGACAGAGAGCCGTGTCACAGCCAGTTGGACTGACACCTGCTGAGAAATTATCCTGACCAGCATGGCTGCTGTAACCATAGAAACCTGACTCACTGGTGCCATGGTAACAGTCAGAAAGGGGCTCACAGCCATCAAAGGTGGCAGTAAAAAAGACCTGCTCAGCTCCTCTGCACACACCTGTGGGGCTTCTCACCTGTGGGGTCTCTCACCTGTGGAGCCCCTCACCTGTGGGGCTTCTCACCTCTGGGGTCTCTCACCTGTAGGGCCTCTCACCTGTGGGGCCTCTCACCTGTGGGGCCTCTCACCTGTGGGGCCTCTCACCTGTGGGGCCTCTCACCTCTGGGGTCTCTCACCTGTAGGGCCTCTCCCCTGTGGGGCCTCTCACCTGTGGGGCTTCTCACCTGTGGGGCTTCTCACCTGTGGGGTCTCTCACCTGTGGGGCCTCTCACCTGTAGGGCCCCTCACCTCTGGGGCCTCTCACCTGTAGGGCCCCTCACCTCTGGGGCCTCTCACCTGTGGGGCCTCTCACCTGTGAATCACCTCACCTGTGGGGTCTCTCACCTGTGAATCACCTCACCTGTAGGGCTTCTCACCTGTGGGGCCTCTCACCTGTGGGATCTCTCACCTCTGGGATCTCTCACCTGTAGGGCCTCTCACCTGTGGGGCCTCTCACCTGTGGGGCCTCTCACCTGTGGCGCCTCTCACCTGTGGGGCCCCTCACCTGTGGGGCCCCTCACCTGTGGGGCCTCTCACCTGTGGGGCCTCTCACCTGTGAATCACCTCACCTGTGGGGCCTCTCACCTGTGAATCACCTCACCTGTGGGGCTTCTCACCTCTGGGGCCTCTCACCTCTGGGGCCTCTCACCTCTGGGGCCTTCTCACCTCTGGGATCTCTCACCTTTGAAGCTCCTCACCTGTGAAGTTCCTCACCTGTGTGGTCTCTCACCTGTGGAGCCCCTCACCTGTGAGGCTTCTGACCTGTGGAGCCATTATTATGGAGACAACCCTCACCCAAGGAGACATAATTTATGGAGAACTCTCACTTATGGAGAAGCCACACCTGAGAAGAATCTTTAGCTGTGGAGAAACCTCACTTGTGGAGGAATATAACATGGGCAAAACTATTGATGCCAAATGAGCAAACCTGAGTGTGAAGAGGATAATGTCAGATGTGAAGGGTTCGCTTCATCAGGTGATAAAGACAGTGGGAATACGTTTGAAGATTATCAGTCTGCTCACAATGACTGGACTAATCCCATACAGTGCTGAAGCCTTATACAGTCAGATACATACTGATACTTTATTATATCAGTCAGAGGAATGAAATGAAAATGAAAATGAAAATGAAATGTGCCATATTTGTCAATTGTGATTTACACCCCAATCGAAATTTGTCCTCCGCTTTTAACCCATCTGTGCAGTCAGAACATACACACACAAGTGATTACTAGGGGGCTGTGGATCACACGTGCCCAGAGCGGTGGGCAGCCCTAGCCCGGCGCCCGGGGAGCAGTTGGGGTTAGGTGCCTTGCTCAAGGCCTGTCTGGGAATCAAACCCACGACCCTCCGGTCACAAGACCAGTTCCCTAACCGCCAGGCCATGACTGCCCCCGAATGTATGTATGTATGTATGTATGTATGTATATATGTGTGTGTGTGTGTGTGTGTGTGTGTGTGTGTGTGTGTGTGTGTGTGTGTGTGTGTGTGTGTGTGTGTGGCTGACTTACCATGAACAAACACCCTATTCCAATATACATGGCCAACGTGAGTCCCACCCAGAAACACCAGATTGGATAAAATGATCATAGCTGTGGAAAAGGCGGAGATAAGAGCTAGGCCACGCCTCTGCATCCTCGGCGACAGATAGCAGACCTATGAAGAGACAGAACAGGTAATATAAGTCATTAGGCAGTCAACAACTAATCTCTCTTGCAAGTGCAGAATTATACACAGACATCAAACATTCAATAAAACCTATTATGACAGAGAGAAGAAAGCAAGAGAAAAGACAGAGAAAGAGACACAAACAGAGAAAACCAGACAGAGACACACAAACAGAGAAAAGCAGAAAGCTAGAGAATTATAGGTACTCTCTGGGACGGGGCTTGTGTGTGTGTGTGTGTGTGTCAATGTTGACTAAGCTTTTCTTGCATTGCCTTAACCCAGAGCAAGGTGTCCATGCTGATAAGTACAGATTTATAACACTCACACTCACACTCTCACACACACACACACGCACACACCTCAGTGGATTGTGCACTGGTGTATGTGATGATCCACTCACGATGATGTGATGAAGAGGAGGAGAGGTGAGGCAGATTGTGACGACGTTCTCTACCAACAACCCTAGCCAGTTCAGTAGGGCCCCAGTACTGCAGGTAGTCATGGAAACCATGCCAGAAACACACAAACCCAAATGCTAGAGCCGTGGAGACGACCTTCAGGAAGGGTCCGTTTTGAGAACCGCCCAGTGGCACATACAGGTACCTGAACACACACACACACACACACACACACACACACACACACACACACACACACACACACACACACACAAAAACATGCGTTATTAATCCAATGCAACAACACACTGTAATAATACAGATTGTGTATGTATATGGTGGAGATGCCCTGAAGGACTCTACATTACTGTGAGATTAGGTTAATGTTAGCTGCTGATCTCTCTCACGCCACACATACACTTCCTGTCAGCTTGAGACACGAGCACTGATTAAATCAGATTCCTCATATTACTTCAAAGTTTTACACGCCCACAAATCAGTAACATTAAGTATATTCACTACCAAATGCCAAACACAATACAAAACTACTGAGTTCAAAACACACAGATTCAGTTTCTGTTAGAAAATCGTTAAGCCCAGTTGCTCTCAAGGATATCTCAGATTCACACGTTTACACACACACACACACACACACACACACACACACACACACACACACACAATTACCTGAACACTTTCCTGGTCTGACATGCATTGGGGAACTCAATCCAGCTTAATCTATGGTATTTTCACTAAGCTATCTGAGAGCACCATATCTACTGCCCTACAGATTTGTTGCACCAACTCCCGAGCCTCAAATATTTGACTACTGCTTGGGGCCCTTGCTTGGGGGCGTGTCAGGGTCCCCCCTGTATCAACCCATGTGTCATGTCTAGCCCCACCCCCACCTGTCAAGTTTACCTTTGTTTAGGTAGCCATGTGCATGTCGGTGTAGTCTCACCTTGTAATTTGTAACTCCTCCCCCTTGTTAGTGAAATCATGTGTTGGTCATTTATGGTGGTGTATAATTTCTGTGTGTCTGGTGATTCGGGTTGTGGGTTATTTTGGATGTTCTTCTGAGTGTCATTGGAGAAGGTTTTTGTATGGCTTGTGTTTTTTCATGTTCCTTGTTTCTCTTAGGTGTTCATCTGTCTGGTAATGTTTGTTCTGTGTAGTTTGTGATACACTATGTTGCCAAAAGTATTCACTCACCCAAATTATCAGAATTAAGTGTTCCAATTACTTCCATGGCCACAGGTGTGTAAAGTTAAACATCTAGGCATGCAGACTGTTTTTACAAACATTTGTGAAAGATTGTTCGCTCTCAGGAGCTCAGTGAATTCCAGTGTGGAACTGTGATAGGATGCCACCTGTGCAACAAATCCAGTTGTGAAATTTATTTTCTCCTAAATATTCCACAGTCAACTGTCAGCTGTATTATCAGAAAACTGAAGTGTTTGGGAACGACAGCAACTCAGCCACATAGTGGTAGGACACGTAAACTGATGGAGCAGGATCAGCAGAGGTGAAGTTCTGCAGTCAATCACTACAGACATCCAAACTTCACGTGGCCTTCAGATTATCTCAAGAACAGTGTGCAGAGAGCTTCATGGAATGGGCTTCCATGGTCGAGCAGCTGCATCCAAGCCACACATCACCAAGTGCAATGCAAAGCGTCGGATGCAGTGGTGTAAAGCACGCCGCCACTGGACTCTAGAGCTTCTCCATCTGGCAATCTGATGGACATGTGTGGGTTTGGTGGTTGCCAGGAGAACGGTACTTGTCTGACTGCATTGTGCCAAGTGTAAAGTTTGGTGGAGGGGGGATTATGGTGTGGGTTGTTTTTCAGGAGCTGGGCGTGGCTCCTTAGTTCCAGTGAAAGGAACTCTGAATGCTTCAGCATACAAAGACATTTTGGACAATTCCATGTTCCCAACTTTACATTTACATTTATGGCATTTGGCAGATGCCCTTGTCCAGTGCGACTTACATTTGTATCTAATTTTTTTTATACAAGTGAGCAATTGAGGGTTAAGGGCCTTGCTCAGGGGCACCTCAGTCATGGCCTCAGGTCTGGGAATCGAACCCACGACCCTCGGGTCACAAGACCAGTTCCCTAACCACCAGGCCACGACTGCCCCAACTTTGTGGGAACAGTTTGGAACTGGCCCCTTCCTCTTCCTCCATGACTGCACCTGGGTACAAACCCACGCAGGTGTGTCAGGGCCCCTGTATGAACCCACGCAGGTGTGTCAGGGCCCCTGTATGAACCCACGCAGGTGTGTCAGGCAGGTCACTGCTGTCCTGTGATCCTCACTCCTGACCATCAAGCACAAGTCTCAATGCACAGCCAACAGTCACAGTGCCATCTGCAGAGCTGTGAACCACATTAAATGGTGTGTGTGTGTGTGTGTGTGTGTGTGTGTGTAAGAGGACTGCAGCAGAGCAGCTTCCTTGTTGCACAGGGAATCTGATTTGAATTTACTTGTGTAATGTCTGTGTACAAACAGCATAAGACCACAGGACAGCGAACATGAGGACAAGATGAGTATAAATGTGTGTGCACACGTAAGATGAATGTCAGTCATTAAACTGTCTGTCATCCTAGAGAGGGCATCAGAAAAAAAACATTACATATTTGAACCCTCATCTCTCCATCTCTCTCACTCTTTCTCTCCATCTCTCTCTCTCACTCGCATTTTCCTCAGTGTTTCTCATTCAATCTCTGTTTTACCGACGTCTTCTCTCCCTCTAAAAAGTGTTCTTCATTTCAGGGCTGAGAGAACACACATCTGCTCTAATGAGGCCTACGGGACTGGGTTGGAATCGAGTCCTCAGTGTATGTGTGTGTGAGAATGTGTGTTTGTTAAGAACATAAGGGAAGAAGACATGGAGACCTATATGTACTTCTCTCTCTCTCTCTCTCTCTCTCTCATATATATAAATGCAAATGTCAAATCAGCCAATCACATGGCCACATGGCAGCAGCTCAAAGCATTTAGGAATGTAGACATGGCCAAGATAATGTGCTGCAGTTCAAACCGAGCATCAGAATGGAGAAGAAGAGTGATAAGTGACTTTGAACGTGGCATGGTTGTTGGTGCCAGACGGGCTGGTCTGAGTATTTCATAAACTGCTGCTCTACTGGGAACTTCACAGGTTTACCAAAATTGGACAATAGAAGATTGGAAAAACGTTGCCTGGTCTGATGAGTCTGAATTTCTACTACGACATTCGGATGGTAGGGTCAGAATTTGGCATCAACAACATGAAAGCACGGATCCATCCTGCCTTGTCTCAACGGTTCAGGCTGGTGGTGGTGGTGCAATGGTGTGGGGGATATTTTCCTGGCACACTTTGGGCCCATTAGTACCAATTGAGCATCGTGTCAATGCCACAGTCTACCTGAGTATTATTGCTGACCATGTCCATCCCTTTATGACCACAGTGTACCAATCTTCTGATGGCTACTTCCAGCAGGATAACGCGCCCTGTCATAAAGCGCAAATCATCTCAGACTGGTTTCTTGAACACGACAATGAGTTCACTGTACTCAAATGGCCTCCACAGTCACCAGATCTCAGTCCAATAGAGCACCTTTGGGATGTGGTGGAACGAGAGATTCACATCATGGATGTGCAGCCGATAAACCTGCAGTAACTGCGTGATGCTATCATGTCAGTATGGAGCAGACTTTGATATGTACCTCTATCCCATGACTCATCTCAGTATCTTTTCTTTGCTCTCCCCCACCTCTCTGACTCCTCTGTCACTCACTCTCTCTCTCTCTTTCCAACTCCTGTCACTCACTCCCTCTCTCTCTTTCCCTCTCTGTATTTCTCTCTCTCTAGTCTCTGTCACTGTCAAATTCTTTTATTGGCATGAATTGTAGTCAACAACGGTTGCAAAAGTGATTTTGGCGAAAAAAAAAACGAGGACAAGTCTATATATATATATATATATATATATATATATATATATATATATATATATATATATATATATATATATAGAGAGAGAGAGAGAGGGAGAGAGATAGATAGATAGATAGAGAGAGAGAGAGAGGAGTCAAGGACAAGTATATACAGTATACAAGGAGAAGTATATACAGTGTATGTATATATATATATATATATATATATCTTCATACCATGTCCACTTAAACAGTGATGTATGTTTTGTGTGAGGTGTATTAGGTACGTGAGGTAGAGAGGAGCTGCTCTGTCTCTGGTTCACCTGAGCTGCACTGCTCTGTCTGTCTCTCTCTTTCTCTCTGTTACTGTCTCTCTCCCACTCTCCATCTCCTTCTCTTTCTCTCTCCCTCTCTCTTCATCTGTCTCTCTGTCTATCTAGCTCTCATTTTGGAACAAACATGGGACTCTTAGTGAGAGAAACCAAACGTTAGAATCTAAACCCAAACATTCTCCTGTTCTGCTGGACACCGTCACCATTGGCAATATGCCCCGCCCTCTGGATTAGTTAGCCCAAAATGGACACAAACCTTAGCCAATAGTGGCCGGAAGGCATGTTTCTGCTTCACTGGAACAAAGCAAGGCATCCATCAGCCCCCCCCACCTCGCCCAATCAGGTCTCCCGATGTGGTGCTGCTGAGTGAGGCATTTTGGCCAATAAAAATGCCTACAAGTGCAATAGCCTCTTCTCACCCTCAGTGTGCTGTTGTGCTGATGGCATATCAATGCCTAATTAATATGCAATACGTATTGACTGCATTCTCAGTAAAGGGCCCGTTCATCAGGGGACAGTAAGAATTCTGCTGGCATCCTGCTAGTTTTCAGATTCAGTGGTCTGAGGTGTGTGCTTGCTAATCCCAGCTGGGCTGACTACTGAGTTAGGGTCATTGATTTGGCTATTTATTTTCAGGGTTATCGGTATTGGTTGATTAGGATGGAGGGGTTGGGCTTACATGAGGACATGGGGAGAGAGCAGAGCCTACTGTCTCCTCCTGAATGAAAAAAACGTACGACTACGACAGTGAATGCAGGAATTTCTACGGCACAAAGAATGAGCGATATTTCACAGGGCAATTAGAAAAAAAGTGAATGGACAAGAGAGGAGAGACCAATGATGAGCGGGGAAGATTGAAAGACTGAAAGAGTGTGTGTGTGTGTGTGAGAGAGAGAGAGGGAGAGGGGGAGGGAGAGAGAGAGAGAGGGGAGAGAGAGAGGGAGTGAGAGAGAGAAAGAGAGAAGGTGAAAGTGAGAGAGAGAGAGAGAGAGAGAGAGAGAGAGAGAGAGAGAGAGAGAGAGAGAGAGAGAGAGTGAGCAAACACTGGAAGTCATGTAAAGTCCTTAGCATGAAGGGGCGGGTGTCAAGTGAGGGGTAGCGCGTGTATGAAGGAGTATCGGAGTGTGGACCTGATCCCCCTCTCACTACAACCACCGGGCCGAGCTGCCATGGCCTCTTCAGCACAGTCAACCACGCAGGCAGCGACAGAAGACGAACCGCTCCCTGGACCGCTCCCCGGACCGCATGGCTCGGAGCAGAGCGGAGACGCTCTAGCGGCGGGAGACGCTCTACCCGTGGGAGACGCTCTACCCGTGGGAGACGCTCTACCAGTGGGAGACGCTCTAGCGGCGGGAGACGCTCTACCTGAGGGAGACGCTCTAGCGGCGGGAGACGCTCTACCTGTGGGAGACGCTCTACCCGTGGGAGACGCTCTACCCGTGGGAGACGCTCTAGCGGCGGGAGATGCTCTACCCGAGGGAGACGCTCTAGCGGCGGGAGACGCTCTACCAGCGGACATCAAACTGGAGCCACATGCTACGTCTCCGTTTCCACCTGCTGCACCTGACGGTGGGCGGATGCCGGCGTCGCTCCAGTCAGTGCCGAGCGGAGACCCGGAGTGAGGTCCCGCCACTCGGAGTGAGAGAGAGAGAGAGAGAGAGAGAGAGAGAGAGAGAGAGAGAGAGAGAGAGAGAGGAGAGAGAGAGAGAGAGAGAGAGAGGAGAGAGAGAGAGAGAGAGAGAGAGAGAGAGAGAGAGAGAGAGAGAGAGAGAGAGAGAGAGAGAGAGAGAGGAAACACTGGAAGTCATGTAAAGTCCTTAGCATGAAGGGGCGGTGTCAAGTGAGGGGTAGCACGTGTATGAAGGAGTATCGGAGTGTGGACCTGATCCCCCTCTCACTACAACCACCGGGCTGAGCTGCCATGGCCTCTTCAGCACAGTCAACCACGCAGGCAGCGACAGAAGACGAACCGCTCCCTGGACCGCATGGCTCGGAGCAGGGCGGAGACGCTCTAGCAGCGGGAGACGCTCTACCCGTGGGAGACGCTCTACCCGTGGGAGACGCTCTAGCGGCGGGAGACGCTCTACCCGTGGGAGACGCTCTACCAATGGGAGATGCTCTACCCGTGGGAGATGCTCTAGCGGCGGGAGACGCTCTACCCGTGGGAGACGCTCTACCCGTGGGAGACGCTCTAGTGGCGGGAGACGCTCTACCTGTGGGAGACGCTCTACCCGTGGGAGACGCTCTACCCGAGGGAGACGCTCTAGCGGCGGGAGACGCTCTACCCGTGGGAGACGCTCTAGCGGCGGGAGACGCTCTACCAGCGGACATCAAACTGGAGCCACATGCTACGTCTCCGTTTCCACCTGCTGCACCTGACGGTGGGCGGATGCCGGCGTCGCTCCAGTCAGTGCCGAGCGGAGACCCGGAGTGAGGTCCCGCCACTCGGAGGAGCACGGGGTGCCTCATTCAGACGGCCTACAGGTTCACTAAGCCCTGCAGAGCTTCAGAGCACACCCTCTCCAAACCCTGACGTTCAATGGCGTGCACACACAGATCCCTAGTGGAACACACTCACTACAGCAATGATGATAATAATAATTATCTGTATTTGTATAGCACCTCTCATACATACATGTAACTTAAAGTGCTACAGTACACACTGATCCACCATGCAGAATGTCCTCTGTGAGCTCAGAAAGTATGCAGGCCTTTCCACAGGTGGGATGCCACATTGTGCCGTGGACGTGCATTTGACTGGACAGGTTTACCCAACAATCTGCACGTGATCACATGTACTGGTAAAACATAGAGTTTTGAAAATGAGTTTACAAAGGTTTACAAACTGAAAACCTATTAATAAATGTATTCAGACCCTCTGTGACACTCTGTGCTCAGGTGCATGCTGTTTGATTTAATTATCCTTGAGGTGTGTCAAGAACACAGCTGGAGTGCACCTGTTGCAGTCAGAACTCACTGAACACACCTGGGTCTACAAGACTCCACAGTTTACACCGCACAGTCAGGACAAAACCCTGAAAACCCTGAAAGCCCAAGGAACTCTGGTACTGAACGGTGGCACAGGTCAGTTTCTGATTTTTAATTAACACTCGAATGTCTCTAAAAACATGTTTTCACAAAAGTAGAAGGAGTGCAAGACAGAATGAACAGAGTTCATCGGGTCCGTCCGCCAACACTGCCATGTCTGGCCTTTCCTTTCAAAGCAGGGCAATTTAAGGACTCTAGAAATATGCATTTCACAGCACTGCAGTTGAAAATAAAGATACGTTTGGCCAGACCTGCCTGTTCATTCTGTGGCATTGGTCACCAGAGTCTTTATGGAGACTCTTCCATAAGTGCGTATGAAGAGGCGTTCAGATCTGATTGTGGTGAGCGCTTCTCGATGTCTGCATGACGATACCGCAGGAAGCAAGAGCTCTGTGGTTTAAACTCACACCAGAGCAACGAGGGGGAAGACACACATCACGGATTCATTAGACAGAGAGTGACAGTGCGTGTGTGTGTGTGTGTGTGTGTGCGTGTCTGAAAAGATTCTTTAAGAATCTCTCGCACACCTCCACACTCAAACTGCACGCTACGCAATTACTGCACATTTAAAAGCACGTTAAGTCCTCTCCCATAGCACTTCAACACACACACATTATGCAGATTAGCTCACTGTCCACCACCACAATCACTGAGCACTTTTATTCAGGACCACAGATAGAAAGCGAGGGAAAGAAAGAGCAGAATGAGAGAAAGGGGAGGCGGTGGAGATGAGAGGGAGATTCACTGATCGTGAAGGTTTGCATATGGCTGAGTGGAACAGTCTCTATCAGCCAGAGAAAGGTGAGAGTAACAGGAGAGATCTGTGAGAGAGGGATCAAAGAGACGTGCAGAGAGGGAGAGAAAAAGAGAGAGAGAGGGGGGAGGGAGAGGAAGAGTGAGAGAGAGAGAGAGAGAGAGAGAGAGAGAGAGAATCAGAGGTATGAGAAGCATAAAGAGGAGAGAGTCATGCCTCATGCTGTTCTAATGTGAGCGACTCAAAGCAGCAAAGCACCATCACTCATGACTCCATCTTCAGAACATGCACCATCACTTATGACTCCATCTTCAGAACATGCACTGTGGGGAAGGGGTTACGAAACACTGGAAATCCCACTCTTAATTCGGTTCAGTTCAGTTTGACGTAGACACCCAACTGGGAAGGCCGTGTTAGAGCCCAGGAAATCTCAAGAGTCAGTGTGGAGTTAGTCTGCTTTACTGAAGAATAGCAATTATCCAAAGCTTCCATGCAATCTCAACGTTTTAGTGAGGTATACAATCGTGCAGCAGGTGAATGAATGGTCGAAGGAATAGCTGACTGAATGGTCTACAAGCAAACAAATGAATAGAATTAGGCTATTACATTAACACTTAAGTAACACCTGTTACGTGCTAGTTAACCGAGCTTAAAGCACGGGTGTAGTATGTCTCATGACTAACATAGCGGCTAGACTACTAAACACATTACTACATTCTGAACGGCAGTATTTGACATATAACAACAACAGCAGCTGCTTATTAACTTGGCACCTAACTCACATAAAGTCATGAACGCATTCGGTAGAACTTATAGTCTCTCAACTCTCTGCCGTCTCGGATGCTCTTTCTCTCTTGCTTCGCCACATGCTCTCCGTGTGCTCCGCCTTGTGCTTTCGGCACTGCGCTGCCTAATGCTCTCAGTACTGCGCACGGCCTGCGCAGCATTCACTGGCGCTGTGCGCACATTGCGCAGTGTGCAGTCCTCGCTGCGCTCTATCTGCGCAATAGTAGGTGACGAGCTCGTATCAGGCGAAACTATCGCCAAGTCCGCAGCCTTCATAACATGCACCATCACTTATGACTCCATCTACAGAACATGCACCATCACTCATAACTCCATCTTCAGAACATGCACCATCACTCATGACTCCATCTTCAGAACATGCACCATCACTTATGACTCCATCTTCAGAACATGCACCATCACTCATGACTCCATCTTCAGAACATGCACCATCACTCATGACTCCATCTACAGAACATGCACCATCACTCATGACTCCATCTACAGAACATGCACCATCACTCATGACTCCATCTTCAGAACATGCACCATCACTCATAACTCCATCTTCAGAACATGCACCATCACTCATGACTCCATCTTCAGAACATGCACCATCACTCATAACTCCATCTTCAGAACATGCACCATCACTCATGACTCCATCTTCAGAACATGCACCATCACTCATGACTCCATCACTCACGACTCCATCTTCAGAACATGCACCATCACTCATAACTCCATCTTCAGAACATGCACTATCACTCATGACTCCATCTTCAGAACATGCACCATCACTCATAACTCCATCTTCAGAACATGCACCATCACTCATGACTCCATCTTCAGAACATGCACCATCACTCATGACTCCATCTTCAGAACATGCACCATCACTCATGACTCCATCTTCAGAACATGCACCATCACTCATGACTCCATCTTCAGAACATGCACCATCACTCATGACTCCATCTTCAGAACATGCACCATCACTTATGACTCCATCTTCAGAACATTCACCATCACTCATGACTCCATCTTCAGAAAATGCACCATCACTCATGACTCCATCTTCAGAACATTCACCATCACTCATGACTCCATCTTCAGAACATGCACCATCACTCATGACTCCATCTACAGAACATGCACCATCACTCATGACTCCATCTTCAGAACATGCACCATCACTCATAACTCCATCTTCAGAACATGCACCATCACTCATAACTCCATCTTCAGAACATGCACCATCACTCATGACTCCATCTTCAGAACATGCACCATCACTCATGACTCCATCTTCAGAACATGCACCATCACTCATAACTCCATCTTCAGAACATGCACCATCACTCATGACTCCATCTTCAGAACATGCACCATCACTCATAACTTCATCTTCAGAACATGCACCATCACTCATAACTCCATCTTCAGAACATGCACCATCACTCATAACTCCATCTTCAGAACATGCACCATCACTCATGACTCCATCACTCATGACTCCATCTTCAGAACATGCACCATCACTCATGACTCCATCACTCACGACTCCATCTTCAGAACATGCACCATCACTCATAACTCCATCTTCAGAACATGCACCATCACTCATAACTCCATCTTCAGAACATGCACCATCACTCATGACTCCATCACTCATGACTCCATCTTCAGCACATGCACCATCACTCATGACTCCATCACTCACGACTCCATCTTCAGAACATGCACCATCGCCGTTTTTTCCCCCACAGAAGGCCCTGATTCAGAGTACTGACTGCAGTTTCCATTTTCCTAAAGTCAAACTCATCCATGCAGAACACCAGGACGTAGGCAGCTTTGAATTCCCGCTTCAATAATGGATGTGCGCAGGCCCTGGAGATGGAGTCAGACTAGTGGAAGGTTCATCGCAGGGTCTCCCCCATGATCGTGCCATGCAGGATCTCACGTGAGGATCTCCTAACTCTCTCCACGCAGCACCCACCTGTCACCCTAAGTGATATGACAGCAGTGCTCCCGACCCACTGAGCTGGGCACCAGTCTGTATCCTCCATACCAGTCTGGTTCTCCAACTGGGCCTGTATTTAGACCTCATCCACAGCAGGTTCAGCATCTCGTGTGCAGTATTTAGTCCTAGTCAGGAACCTGTGCAGCCTGCAGGTGATGTTCAGTGCTGCAGCAACAAACGCTGTTGAGTAATAATGGATAATAATGGACTGTAGCGCAAAGTCCTGCTCCAGTCCTGCTGGGGTCCTGCTCCAGTCCTGCTGGGGTCCTGCTCCAGTCCTGCTGGGGTCCTGCTCCGGTCCTGCTGGGGTTCTGCTCCAGTCCTGCTGGGGTCCTGCTCCGGTCCTGCTGGGGTCCTGCTCCAGTCCTGCTGGGGTCCTGCTCCAGTCCTGCTGGGGTCCTGCTCCAGTCCTGCTCCAGTCCTGCTGGGGTCCTGCTCCAGTCCTGCTGGGGTCCTGCTCCAGGACTCTGTTAGTCTGGCTGGTTGCGCTTTCAGCATTTGTCTTAATTATTTTCATGTTTTTTTTAATATATATTTATTGAAATTTTCAAAAATGCACACACACACACACACACACACTCCTGTGCAAACATATATATATATAAACAACAAAAAGAGGAAAAAAAAAGAGATAAAGGAGAGATGACCGAGACTGAACAGCCCTGGATGGACAGAAGGACAGAACAGCATTAAAAATGAACCCAAAACACACACTAATGCCACTGGCTTGACACCCAGCAAAGAAACGACTGTTGGTTAAGCAGCTTTTAGTGCAGACTTGATCAACACAATTTTATGTCAGAGGAAACGCATTTACAGTCATCTCAAGTCCCCAGGTGGAATTCACTTCCCAAGACGTGTCTAATGCACCACGTTAATGGCTGCAAGTCACCAGAGTTCAGTTTTGTGCTGAGTAACTTTGCACAGTTTATTCTGAATTCATCACAAACAAAACCAAGAGGCACTCAGAAGAGGCACTCAGAAGAGGCCTTGAAACAAGCCGCCATTATCTGTGGCTAACACCAGATCCAGAGGGTGCGGTGACTCATGGCTAGCGGCCCTCACATCCCTACTGATGAGGTCTTTAGAGACGGCCATTACAGCAACTTGTGCCCCAGCCAGACGGACTACCAGGTCCCCTGCCATCTGTTTCTCAGCCAAAGAGATCTGTCGGCCGTGCCACTTTGACTCATGAACAAGCATCATGAGGTCCCTAACCCCTAAAGGCTTCTCAGCAGTCACGGACCCTGACCGAGGCCCTGACCACCGTACTGAACCCACTTCCTAGAACCTCGTGGGCTTTGCGATACTCATGCCAGCGAGGAAGTGGTAAAGGTGTCCAGTCCACAGCATGCCTTCAAGGATGTGTTTTATCTTCTCTCCTTTAGCTATTATATATTAATGACCTCCACAGTCAATTCAAGGACAGTCGTTTCTCCGACTAAATGTTTAAAAAGGCTGAAGACATGGTAACTGACTTTAAAAGGCAATGACTCTGAGCGGTGCTGTGAAGGGCCCAAACACTGTTGATTATAGTGGATAGCAGGCATGACGGCAGAAAGCTCCAGACAAAAGAATCAGAAATGCACCTTCGAAATGCTTTTAATGTCAGCAAATATAGAATGAACGTCTTAAGGAAGCTCAATTCAACCTTTTATGTTGAGGCTCTAGGCTGCAGGACGATCACAGGACTACAGCAGACGAGAGGATATTTTTTAAAAACATGCTTCAGAGAAAGAGTATTGCCTGACTCCTCCTTACATACAAACTCCTCCCCTAAGGATGCATAAAGATTTAACTGCAACAGCTCCAAGTTTCCACTGATGCCCATTTCATTAACTTTCTAAACACATTAACATCCAGATTGTGTTCACTCATCCTCTATTAAAGGCTCATGCTTTACGGACACCTCAAAATCTCCATGTGACGTGTCTCATGACGTCTAGGTGTCCACGTGTCCCTGCGCTACAGATCTCCTCATGGACGTGATCTAGCTGCTGGATGAGAACAGGAGACGTGTGCTTGAAGCATGCAGCATGTCCAGGCCCCTGACTCAGCCAGCATTACACGTGGCTCTAATGAATGGAGCGGATTTCTGTTCAGCCGTGACGTTTCAAAGAAGCAAACGTTGACTCTACTGCTGCCCGGAGGAAGACGGTGACTGTAATAATATGATGAGAGAGACTTGTTCTGATCCATCGTGTGATCAGCACACTCTCCAACAAATAACAAGTGTTGACAAATAAGTTGGGGATGTGAGGAGATGGAGAGAGAGAGAGAGAGAGAGAGAGAGAGAGAGAGAGAGAGAGAGAGCACGAGAGAGAGCACTCGAAAGAGAAAAAGAGAAATGAAGAAAAAAGCAAAGAAATGAAAGATAGCAAATAATGAAATGGTGAGAGAAGGAATGAAATGGTGGTGGTGTTGATGTTAAATCAAGATTGTGTGAGAATAACCAGTGTGGGTGTATAATAGATAACTCTCCTTCCATAGTTGAGCTCAAGACACACTACATTTTACAATTCAGTTAGAGCCTAGAGCATCACATTACTGTATAATTCAAATTGACTAGTTTCCTTCCTTCTCTCTCTCTCTCTCTCTCTCTCTCTCTCTCTCTCTCTGTGTGTGTGTGTGAGATCAACACCTGAAACATCTCTTCTTTCGATCTTACAGTTCTATATACGTGATTACTTACACCTTACGCAACCAAACCACCCCATGACCTCTGTTCAATCTTCACTCACGCACCGCTGACCACAGACAATAACTAAATCAATACAGTCAGCAACACAAACCTTTCCGCGCGCATTACAGCGGCCTCTGCACGCGCATATTTACACAGGCTGGCGCGATTCCAGCGGGCGCTGATGGGCTGCGTCTTCATCATGCCACACACATGCAAATCCGAGCGCAGATCAAACATCCTTTGTGAGCCGAGGAGACGGGCCTGGCAGGGCCCGATTCTCCGGCCCACGATAGCAATGTAGCAGGAGAACACAGCCCGTGCGCTCGCGCGCCCGACACGCAACAATGGGACACTCCAGAGGCCACGAGGGGCCATTAGAATATGAATATGACGCGTCAGGAACGGCGCGTGCGAGGCCGCAGGCTTGGCTGCGCTCGAGCCTCCACCTGACGGAGGCCTTTGTTAGCTGGCCAGGGGGGCTCGGTTATTGATTTAGCACACCGACTAGCTAAAGAGCGCGCGCTCGCTCGCGGGGACACAATCAGACAAGGTGGAATACGGGAGATTAAAAACGTCCGCCCAGCTGCGCTTTTCACTCCAGCCACCTCTCTCGGTAGACGGGAAATGATTTATTCGCTAAAGAAATGCATGTACAATCGGCTAATGGACGAGGCACTATCGGTCTCCGCGGATGATCGAGTAAAGCGCGTGCGGGCGCGCTCTTCCGCGCGCGTGTGCATGTAGCTGCGGCAATCGGGAACCAAACTTAATTCAATGAACGCATGTGCACGTGCATGTGGCCGTAGAGCTACGAGTGGAGAACAAGTGGAGAACAGGAACGTCAGCACACAAGACTTGACATCACACGAGACCGTGCACACGTACGTACGCACTTTCGGAACGTCACATCTCATGCTGTGTGCACACGTACGATCGTATACACGCAAACTCATACTATATGAGACCACTCAAACCAGGCCTCTTCGCCATTCATCACCAGCTTACTCATCTAGAACTCTGCCAGTAAACCACAGGCATGTGCCCCATCCAACACGGCCAGTTTTCTCCAGGCACGAGGGCTTAGAAGCATCTGTCCACAGGTAGGCTATATCTAGTAATGCACATGCCGGTGACATTTTAACAACAGGACATTGTCCCAACAGGAAAACGAAGCTTCAAAGTTAAAAAAAAAACCAAATAATTAAATACAAGAAGCTCCAAAGAGCTGAAATGCTGAGTTATTGCCTCCAGTTCTATTTTATTATTATTATTATGCCTTTGGATCAACACACACACACACACACACACACACACACACTCAGACATGCGCTCACAAGCATAATCAGACTGACAAATGGACACACACACACACACAAATGAGGAGAGGCCTACCTAATGAGCCATCTGTAGAGTCCCACATCAAAGTGTCTGAGGAAAGAAAAATAAACAAAAATCAGTGAGATTAGAGGGTTTAAATCACACCCTGAACTGTGGGTTAACCACATTTAAACAAGTAAGAACTACTGAGAACTTGCATCTTCTTTTCAAGAGCACACTCCATTTCCCATATGCACTGTTGTGTCCAAATCAGCAGGAAAAGGGAGAGACTTGCAAAAACCATATTCATCGTTCTAGGACACGAGGGGCAAACTGTAAGTGTGCTGGGTGGATTGGGAGGGTGCCGTCCTCTAGGGTACGCCGGGCAGTTATTATTGTGAGCTCCTGCACTAGGCCTACACGAGGGTGTCTTCCTGCACGAGGTGGACCTCCTGCACGAGGTTGACCTCACTGTGTACTGTCACACACTCTTAAAGGTTAAAATGACTACAAAATCCACTTGACCCGACACGCCTGCACACAAAGGTGACGTCCTGCACAAGGGTCTCGTCCTGCACGACGGTCAAGCACACACGATGCCCAGTTGGAACAGAGCATTACGGTTGATGGACATCAAACCCTGAGCGGTCCACTACCTGATTGTGCTGTTGACATGACAGGAGGAGGCAAAGCCCCACAGATGAGAAGATCTACACAACAGAGGACAGTCTTCTGTGTTTAATGACATAAGCCACGTCTCAAGCTTTTAAAAAAAACAGACCTGCACACAGGAAGCGCCTGATGGAGCTACTTTAATTAATCTCACAGGGGGTTAGTGCGGTATCTACGGAGACCAGGATACAGAGGGACTGAAACCTAAGCCCGTCGATGCATGACCTCATTGTGCTTGTTTTCCCCCCTAATGACCTAGGTGCAGGGCTGGGGGTGATATCCAGGCCTAGACCAGAATGCAAAGCAGGGGAAGGCAAAACTACAGTGTCCCAGAGGGTCCCAACACTGTAGGCTAATGTTTTCTCCTTCTCCACCGGCCCTGATTCTATTATCGAGTGCTTTATAATTAGCTTAAGTGTGCAGTGCAGTGTAAACTCTTAGGAGTGGAGATTAGACATGTGACGGAGAGGAACACCTCCCCCAAAACACCACCGCATCTACGCAAACAAAAGAAAGACAGCAGAGCTTACCTGGGATGACCTCATTCACATAACGCTAGCTGACACCTATTATCCGTTATCCATTATTAGCATTAGATTTGCGTTTTCTGGGTAATTTAATTCTTTATTGCTTTATAGGAAGATCTAATGCAGTGCCCCCACTTTTGTAAAGAGGGCTTCTTTACCCTCTTATTAGCTGTGGTTTGGGCAGAGAAACTTAGACTGATGTACTCTATCAGATCGGGGGGGTTAAACATGGCTAGGGACCTCCAGCCCCCCCCATACTGTAGATTTCAATACTTGCTAATTAAACTATAATTTCATTTCATTTCAAACCCACAGAAGTAAAACTGACTTTCAGGTCCTGGTGGGCACTGTCTAATTAAATCGATAAACCTCACTCTGTGTTTAAATATCAAAAACGTATTTCAAACAGCACTGTACCAACGTCATTTAAAATGAACCAATCTGCACACCACTTATGTGCTAAATGCACACAGGGCAGCTACCTAACTCACAAGTTAACCAATAGCCTCCTACAGTTATAAAAAAACATGACTGCTCCAGGCCTCTAGTTTCAGTTAATACAGAGATGCATAAAAGCATGCAGCTGGATTAAGAAGTAACAGTTCAACATACTGTCTTGATCTTCTAATCAGGATGGAAGTCTATTCATGGACTTCTTTACACCATCAGTGGGAATTCTGCACTGGAAATCTTTAATAGTGTATCGCATCATCGGATGTGGGCCAAATGAGTGTGTCTTAGAGCCACCAGGGTCTCGTTTTACATCCAACATGGTTACTGCACTGACACACGTGTGCACACACACCCGCCCGCCATTCAATGTTAAGGGGCTTTTCCCGCTGCCCCCAACTCAAAGTTGTGAGAGGAGTCAAAGCTGGCAAACTCCAAGACGAAGCCAAGCAACCTCAGAGCTTGCACTAGCTGCCTAGGGCTTCATGTGATGCCCCGCCCCCTAGCAGCGATGCCCCGCCCCTTAGCACAGCGGTCCCCACTTTAAAGCAGCTTTCCCCGCCTTTCAACCTCCAGACAGGGACGCACCGACCAGGCCGGGCGGGTTGTGGGGACAGTTCTGGCAGGTGGTCTTAAATGAGGACATAAGGGTGGAACTGTAGGAGTCTCTAAATAAACAGCAACAGTTCTATCAGAGTGCAGTCAGAAGAAGGTGCTGCCAAATCTGAGCTAGTAAACGCAGAACTGCTCCCTGGGCGACAGGCGTGCTGCTTCAGCAGATCTAATTGGAGCTCTAATGGCCTTGTGGCTAATTGCCTATGAGCGAAAACAAGAATTTAGGTTCCTAGAGAGAGCATGAGGCCTTATGGTGGGGTGTGTGTGTGTGTGTGTGTGTGTATTACATATATGTATATGCTGCTGAGAGAGCATTGTGTGTACACATGTGCGAGTGAGTGAGTTGCAGAGAGAAAAACAGAGGGAGAGAGAGGAGGGGGAGAGAGAGAGGGACAGATAGAGATAAACAAAAGAACACAGGAAGACATCTGAGAGAGTGAGAGAATCATTCCCACATTAGTGTGTACACGGGCCTGTGTGGAGCGTGAGCCCGGGCTCGCAGGCGGGAGGCGCTGTCTGTCACCGCGGAGGAGAGGAGGAGAGGAGGAGAGGGAGCAGCATTTCATCATCCGGAGACGACAAACAGCGGCACAGCGGCGCGTGGGCGCGTACGTGTGCGTTGAGCAAAAGAGCGGGACGGTCGCGGGTGTGCGTGCGTGTTGAGCAAAACAGCGGCACTAAAGCGTGTAGGTGTATGGGTGCGGGTGAGTTTATCTTTCAGCAGCTTTTGTAGGAGAGATAGATTTATTCTGGCACCATCTGCCAATCACAGCCGACTCCTGGTAAAGCCGGGGTAAAACACAGGTAAACTGGCCAATCCTGTCAATGTGCTTGTGGTTTAAATCCCAGCTGTGTCACACGCTGCTTGAGCAGCCAATCTCAGCGAGGTGGGCGGAGCCTGCCACGGACCTACATGGTCATATTTTTCACAGGCTGTCACTTTTCACGGCGGCCGCTTCATGGCTTATGGCCTTTCGCCTGTGTAAAAGTGGGATGTTCGGGTCAGCCCCACACGGCATCTCAGCGTGCGTGCTAGACACACTCATCTGGGACAGGCTCACCTGGGAAACACTACAACCTGCCTCCCTGAAAAACCAGAAGGAAGGAGACAGCTCCACATTTAATAATGGAAAAAGGAAAATCTATTCATTATTAATCAGGAATAGGGGAAATATTAAAGGGTTTTAATGCTGATGTTTGGGAATCCAGAAAATAGGTGGAGAGAGATGACAGAGAGGATACAGGGTGAAGAGGGAAAGGTAGACAGTCACAGGAAACCATTAATGCTCTCTCTCTCTCTCTGTGTTTCTCAATCTCTTGATCTCTCTTCCCAATATGCAATCACACAGTATAACCCCACGTAGCACTGCCTCTGATGGTCAAATGGACCTAGGGCAGATCCACCAATGGAAAGTGTAAGAGGGCTCTAACGAGAAGAACCGGTGGACAAAACGATGCAAGCAAAGTGCTAGCATTGACCTCTGGCTTCTAGAGTGGGTAGGGACACACACGGTGTGTGTTTGTGTGTGTGTTTGTGTTTGTTAAGGCTCTGGTTGTCAACGCTCACAAAATGACAGGTCAGGGGGATGAAAGATGTTCCAAAGAGAGGAAGATGGCCACTGATGTGCAGTAAGACGCTAGTATATGTAAAGAATAACGACACATATGCTTCCGTAGATCTGTGGGCGGCCACGGTCCCCTGTCATGTAATCAAGCATGTAAAAGTCTGTGATTACCCAGGGGGCCGCAGGGTTAATGGCACTCACAAATTCCAGCCGTGGTTACAGAGCCTCGCCTCCGTTTAAGTGGAATCCAATTCATCTGGCATTTGATTAGCAGTAAAATGTGAGTCACAAGATTTAAAGGTCAAATAAAAGTGGCTATCAAGCAGTGCATTTCCACTGTGAAGGATCCCCTCAGAAGTTTGACTATATAAATGAAGATTTACAGTGCGAGTGGGAGAGTGTTATAGCTCTCTGTGTGTGTGTGTGTGTGTGTGTGTGTGTGTGTGCGTGTGCATTTAAAACAGGTCTTTGGTCTGCAGTGGAAGGTGCCTGTGGCAAGATCTAGTGGTCTTCATGCTAACTAGCAAATCACCTGTACTGGAAGTAAAGAAATAAATGAGGCAGAGTGTAAAAGCAGCATGTGTTTGAGGTGTTTGAGGTGCTTGAGGTGTTCGAGGTGCCCAAGCGCTCTCGAAAGATCGCCACTCTCCACAGTGCAAGATCACAGAATATCTGATGCAAGACTCAACCGAGAGTTCTTAACGCCAGTGGCTGTAACCCGGTCCAGGATGCCGGAGAAGCTGTTATTCCTCTAGGAGGTTTTAGCCTGTGTCCTGTCCAAACGCTCTAAGGAGGAAGGTTAGTCACACTGCTGTCTGAAACAAAACAATCCTGTTTTTGGATCAGAACCCAGCAGAAGAGCATATAGGATTATGGCCCGTGTAGCTTTATATACACAGAGTAAAAAGGAAAAAGAGAAAATTACAGATCCTGGCTCAACCTTTCTTATTGTTTCAGATGAATGGTGATGGTGGAACTGCACTTCAGGGGACTCAAACCCTGCCATCACAGACGAGGTTTCTTTGCAAGGTTGTTTCTTCCTCACAAATACAGCAAGTTTAAGCTACATCTCCGTGACTCATTGCTAAGTTAATCATCTCTCTGTCTCGATGTGAAGCAGCCAGTTGGTAATGATGGCTTCGTTTTGTGCATGCGTGTGTGTCATTAGTCTGGGATGGGCCAGACAGAGCAGACTGGTATAGGAGAACATGATGACTGGCTGGCATCTTTACACGCACCACTCACTTTCCATATGCTCAGACGATAACATGAGCACATGGAAATCTGTGTGGACCAATCAACACACACACACACACACACACACACACACACACACACACACACACACACAAATCAAAGGTCATTGGTTTTTGCTGTATGTCTGCACCATTGTCTCTCCTCTCTCTTACTGTGAACAGTCACAGTGGCAGCCAGATGCACCAATATTTCTTACTGCCTCCCTTTCTCTCTCTCTCTCCCTCTCCCTCTCACTCAAATTGCTTTATTGGCATGAATTGTGAACAACTGTGATTAAAAAGTGATAAAAAAAGAAAATAAATAAAATATAACAAAGCTTGGCATTGACACCTACTGTAGATACTCCCACACGTGCTTTAATGCATATATCTGATGAGAAAGATACATGTACAATTGATGGACTATATCTGCTGTCTTGTGTGAGGTATAAAGGGACGTGAGGTAGAGTAGCTGCTCTCTCTCTGGTCCTCCCGTCTTGTGTGATGTGTATTAGGAACGTGGGGTAGATAAGCTGCTCTCTCTCTCTGGTCCTCCTGTCTTGTGTGAGGTGTATTGGGTACGTGAGGTAGATAAGCTGCTCTCTCTCTGGTCCTCCTGAGCTGCACTGCACGTCTGTTTCTTATGATGCACTTTTTCTCAAGATCATGTCTCCTAAGTCTGCATGTTCTTAAGGTGAATCTCACTTTGGGACGTTTTATTTTAGCCAATCAGCCAATATATTTTTTCAGTTCTATTTTTTGCATCATTCAAATTTTTTAATAGAAGTAATTTCATCTATCCAATAGTGTTCATTTTGGTGGGGTCCCCCCATTACCAAGTTGTGGTTTTGAGGGGGTATTGAAAAATGTACTGGGGAGATGTTATTCTTTGATGGGTATGAGAGGGTGTGTAAGCTGGTGTAGGCGGTGTGTGAGGTACGCTGTGAGCTGATGGAGACCGGGTGTGCCTGGGATAAGTGTTAATGGAATCTCCACTCCACTCCGAGTGCCAAATCTACTGTACTGCAATGAACTTTCTTTCTATGGGATTTGTATCCCATCAAGACCCAGACTGCACTCTGCAACACACTCATTCTGCTCTCTTGTACGTGATCTGATGTTTTCAGCTGATGTCAACAGCCTCCTCAAGCTTTAACTTCCTTTGAATCTCACAGCAGCTTTGACACTTTACATCATGGCACCGACTTCTGTTGTCTACTGGTGTTACTGGCTTTGGTGTTACTGGCTTGGCTCTTAATTGGTATCTTATTAATACACAACAGGTCATTTCAAAAGGTATGAAAAATTCATCCATTGCTCCTAATGTTAGCAATGGATGACTTGAATCATAATATGAACCTGAAAATAGATATATGTTTATATCTTCAGGTTCATATTATAGGATTAATATTTATATCTTCAGGTTCATATTAAGACTTATATCTACAGTTGTGATCAAATTTATTCAACCCCCAATGCTGCGAAGGGTTTTATGGAATTCAGTGCACATTTGTAATTGTGTTCATAATGAAATCTTACAAGGACTTGTTAAAGAACTAAATGCAACTAAGATAGCATCAATTTTTTTTGTCATAAAGTATTAAATGGCCTTTTTGTGATTTCTTCATTGACACAATTATTCAACCCCTTTACGACTACCACTCCTAAGAACAGAGGTTCCTTCCAGTGTTTTCCATCAGGTATTGAAAGCATCTGTGGATGTCAATGAGCAGCAATCAAGCATGATAAGCACCAATTAGGCAGATTTAAAAGGACTGTGATACTCAGCTCCTTCTAGACATCTACTGGTGTGTTTCCAAGCATGGTGAAGGCAAGAGAATGGTCCCAGAAGACAAGAGAAGAGGTTATTGCTCTTCACAAGAATGGCAATGGATATAAAAAGATTGCGAAGTTGTTAAATATTCCAAGAGACACTATCGGAAGTATCATTCGCAAGTTCAAGTTAAAGGGCACAGTGGAAACGTTACCTGGTCGTGGCAGAAAGAAGATCCTGACCGCGACTGCTGTGCGCTACCTGAAGCGTAATGTGGAGAAAAATCCCCGCGTGACTGCTAAGGAACTGAAAAAAGACCTGTCAGATGTGGGCACTGAAGTTTCAGCTCAGACAATAAGGCGCGCACTGCATAACGAAGACCTCCATGCCAGAACGCCCAGACGCACCCCCTTGCTGACTCCAAAGAACAAGAAAAGTCGACTGCAGTATGCCAAAAGTCATGTGGACAAGCCACAAAGGTTTTGGGACAGTGTACTGTGGTCAGATGAAACTAAATTAGAACTGTTTGGGACAATGGACCAGCGCTATGTTTGGAGAAGGAAGAACCAGGCTTATGAACAAAAGAACACCTTGCCTACTGTGAAGCATGGCGGGGGGTCAATTATGCTTTGGGGCTGTTTTGCTTCTAATGGTACAGGAAAGCTTCAACGTGTGCAGGGTACCATGAATTCCCTTCAGTACCAGGAGATCTTGGAGGAAAATGTGATGGAGTCAGTCACAAACCTGCGGCTTGGGAGACGTTGGACCTTCCAACAGTACAATGATCCGAAGCACACATCCAAGTCCACTAGAGCATGGTTGAACATGAAAGGCTGGAACATTCTAGAGTGGCCATCGCAATCACCAGACTTAAATCCAATTGAGAACCTCTGGTGGGACCTAAAGAAGGCAGTTGCAGTGCGCAAGCCTAAGAATGTGACTGAACTGGAGGCTTTTGCCCATGAAGAATGGGCTAAGATACCCATAGGTCGCTGCAAGACACTTGTGTCAAGCTATGCTTCACGCTTGAAAGCTGTCATAACTGGAAAAGGATGTTGTACTAAGTACTAAAAAATAATGTCACTAGGGGGTTGAATAAAACTGATAATGATGTGAGCACAGTAAAGACATTTGTGGTTATTCCATCATAAATATTATGTTATGTTTGTCTAATTTATAAGTGCCTCTTTGATATAATTGTAAATAAGATGACTGAAATGATCAAAATCAATGTCAAACTGGCCAAAACACTTTATTTCAGTGGGGGTTGAATAAATTTGATCACAACTGTATATTTTCAGGTTCACATTAGGACTTCACCAACTGCTTCTGCCCAGGTACTTCATCACAGATCACAATAACTATTTGCATAAAAGTAATGTTGATAAACTAGTAGATACTAGATACTAGTAGGCCCTAAATCTCTGCTCTCCAAGTTCTTAAGCCCCACCGTAGATGTTGATGGTGTTAGTTGTTAGTTCAGCTCAAATCTGGGATCTTGTTGACTCATCACCCTCGAGTCCCCTAAAGTCACTCGGCAAAACCGCATCTTATCATCTGCGCAGTATTGCACTTACACTATGTTCAGTGATAATGGTGCAGGAATGTGGATAAATCCCCCACATTGATTACTGTAAATAACTTCCTAATCTTCCTCGGGTTAAATTGGTCATTCCTCTTCAGAACATCCAAGAGTCCTTACATCTGCCACACACACACACACACACACACCATCTGTCGTTTAGCACTTCTCCGTATAGTTAGGTGGCGTTCTACTGAAATGTGTTGGTCATTTGACATTCTGTATTTTCCCTTGGACAGGTTTCATGATACTTTCTTGGATTTGAAGTGTTCTTTGTCCATCTATTTTCTCCCCATTTATTTTTGTTCTTTCTTTGGCTATATTTGACTGTTTCGCCAGATGGCAGGAAACCGTGTTGAAGTCGTCACTTCTTCATGGGACTTCATCAGCCTCTAAAGCTGTTGGTCTTGTTGGTGTTTTGCTGATGGCTTTAAGTATCAAACTGCTAGGCCAGACAGGTGCAGTTGTGCTAAGACAATGAATGTATTAATATGTCCAGAGTTCATGTCTGTCATGGTGTAATCTGCCACACCTGTCTCCTATTGTCCTGCTGCAGACCTGGTCCTTTACAAACGTTTTTCATTTCCATTGATTGTACTCTTGTACCATTGAATTGTGTGGTAATTGGATGTGTGGTAATACCTTAGTGGCAGAAACGGATTTATTCAGGTGTTTCCTTTTTTCCTCCAAGTTAGCACGTTAAAACCTTGTTCTCGTACAATGGCGATTAGTTGTAGGGCAGAACAGAACCTCAACTCTGAAAACGGTTCATTTCTTTTTGTTCAAAGGTATATTTAAAGTAATAAGGAGAGATTCGGTGATGGATATAAATTGCACATAAATATATCTCTCATTTTCTAAAAGGTTCTCATATATTTTGACCCATAAATCATTCATTGTCTCCTTCACTCTCTCCTTCACTCCTCTCCTTCTCTTTTTTTCTCCATCTCTTTCACTATCCTGCTCTTTCTCTCTCCTTCATTCTGTCCATCCACCTCTGTTCTTTTAAGGAATTAGAAGAGTGGAGGGGAGGGATGTATTGCAGAAATAGATCCCTCCCTCATTTTCTAATCTCTCTCTCTCCCTCTTCTGTTTGCCCTTCACTCTCAACCGTTCCCTCTCTCCTCCTGTAGCTCTGATCAGCTTTATTGGCCGAATTCAATTACAGTATTACCAAAGCAGTATTACAGTAAAATAACATGAATCTTTGCCATTAAGGAAATTAAGAATACTATGTTATAATATGTGAAAATAACTGCAATTGGTATGAACAATAGTTGAGAGAAGTCAAGATGAGGGAGGCAAAGGAGAGAAAGAAAAGGAAAATTAATCGTAATGAGAGGAGAGAGAAATAATAAATATATATACAGTCTGTGTGTGTGTGTGTATGTGTGTGTGTTGTCAGCAGATCTGTTTAGCTAAAGTGCTGCTTTCTTTCTTTTCCTCTAATAGGACGGGCAGTTTGTCTCCTCTAAAGATAGACCTCTAAAGTTGGGGTGGATCATCTCAAATGTTGTAAAGTAAATTTGATGTATCTTGTCATTTGGTGAGAAAGTGCAGCTCTGCCTCTAGTGTTGGTGTGCAGCTCTGCCTCTAGTGTTGGTGTGCAGCTCTGTCTCTACGGCGTCGGTACACAGCTCTGTCTCTTCCTGCCACAACAACTTGTATTTGGCGTATTTCCAAAACCACACCTTCCCTATTCCAGGGTTATAGGCGTCTCTCTGTGACGATTCTCCACTGGCGCTCCCAAAGCCGTAGCCTGTTCAGCCATGGACACTTCAGCCATGGACAGTTCAGCCATGGACAGTTCAGCAGACGCCACTGGCTCAGAGCGACGGCCGTCTTCTCCCGCCCACCTCCACACACCTCCATACCTCCTCACTGTCTCATTAGGCTGCTGTAGCAGTCACCTGACGGAGGTCACCTCGCTCTGACTCACCGCACTTGCTGCCTCGTCGCTTTTAAACAAAGCCGCGTTCTCTACTGAGGACTGCGCTCCAGCAATAGACCTGCAGACTCAATTTTGTAACGCCATTATCACATAACAGCAGCACCAGTAGTGATCGTATAGCTACACATCGCACCGAATCAACAAATCTGAACCCGTTAAGCTAGCGTAATACTGTGGTTGCGGTTACGATTATACTTTTCTAAAATCCTGTGGGGTAGTCATCTCACACATGACTTCACACTCGAAAGGTCTTTTCAAATGCAGCGTCACTCAGAAAATGAAACAAACGCAGGAAGTGACATGTGTGCATGGCCACTGCATTAAACTCTAAAACGTGCCAGATAAGCGTTTCCTACTGTGCTTCCCAAGCCTGCTGAGTCTCATCCGCTCTACACCACGGCCCCGACACGCCTGCCTTCGTCATGCTGTCATCACACTCTTCATAAAGCTGCGGGGGGGGGGCTGGCATGCTGGGCTTGGCCCCTCCAGGACTGCTTTGCTCAAAGATCCTTGCTTTTACATCCTCTAAAACTCCTGAGATCACTTTTAAATTCTAGAATGCCCCCAGAATTCCTAGATTACATTCTAGAGTATTCAAGAATCCATGTATCCATTTCTGGATTAAAAAATATATATATTCAGAATCCATGTAGTACATATGAGTATTACAGAAGGTGTCTGACGGTTCAGGCTGAATTGTGGCAGGCTCTTAGCGTGAATGCTCAATCATGCCTGCACAAGCTTGCGTGGTAGTCTCTCCTGGGAGACACGGGACGCCTGCCGAAACGTCTGAGTGAGCACACGCTAAAATGACACGACGTCGGGCCGGCAACGTTGCAGATATTTAAGAGCGGGCGACATAAAATAATGAAGACGGAGCGTGCTGAATTTTACATGGAGATGTCTTACATTTATCTGCAGGTATTGGGTTCAGTAAGAATGCATTGGTCTCTTTAGCGAATCTCCTTCCTCTAACTTTCCAGTGAGGATATGAAGAGCAGCTCTGCCCCACGCTGGTCAGAACAGGTACTACAGCTGGTCTTGCCGTTCACTCGATGGTAGCTTTGAGATAGCTAAAGTACACAATGAATTGGTTGTAGCTGCTGTTTGGTATAAATCTCTGCTTTCTAAGACTATGTTGGCTAGAGGGTATTGGCACATGGGCAAGAAGTTTGGGCAAAAGCATAAAGATGAGTGAGTGAGTGAGTGAGTGTACATATCTGCATGTGTTTGTATTAGTTCATGCATGTATGTGCATGTGTGTGTGTGTGTGTGTGTGTGTAGGTATGGGCAGGTGTGTGTGTGTAGGTATGGGCAGGTGTGTGTGTGTGTGTGTGTGTGTGTGTGTGTGTAGGTATGGGCAGGTATGTGTGTGTGTGTAGGTATGGGCAGGTGTGTGTGTGTGTGTGTGTGTGTGTGTGTGTAGGTATGGGCAGGTATGTGTGTGTAGGTATGGGCAGGTGTGTGTGTGTGTGTGTGTGTGTGTGTGTGGGTATGGGCAGGTATGTGTGTGTGTGTGTGTAGGTATGGGCAGGTGTGTGTGTGTGTGTGTGTGTAGGTATGTGTGTGTAGGTATGGGCGTGTGTGTGTGTGTGTGTGTGTAGGTCTGGGCAGGTGTGTGTGTGTGTGTGTGTGTGTGTGTGTGTGTAGGTATGTGTGTGCAGGTATGGGCACGTGTGTGTGTGTGTGTAGGTATGGGCAGGTGTGTGTGTGTGTGTGTGTGTGTGTGTAGGTATGGGCAGGTGTGTGTGTGTGTGTGTAGGTATTGGCAGGTGTGTGTGTGTGTGTGTAGGTATGGGCAGGTGTGTGTGTGTGTGTGTAGGTATGGGCAGGTGTGTGTGTGTGTAGGTATGGGCAGGTGTGTGTGTGTGTGTGTGTAGGTATGGGCAGGTGTGAGTGTGTGTGTGCAGGTATGGGCAGGTGTGTGTGTGTGTGTGTGTGTGTGCAGGTATGTGTGTGTGTGTGTGTGTGTGTGTGTGTGCATGTGCAGGTATGAGCAGGTGTGTATGTGTGCAGGTATGGGCAGGTGTGTGTGTGTGTGCGTGTGCAGGTATGAGCAGGTGTGTATGTGTGCAGGTATGGACAGGTGTATGTGTGCAGGTATGGGCAGGTGTGTGAGCGTGTGCAGGTATGGGCAGGTGTGTGAGCGTGTGCAGGTATGGGCAGGTGTGTGTGCGTGTGCAGGTATGGGCAGGTGTGTGTGCGTGTGCAGGTATGGGCAGGTGTGTGTGCAGGTATAGGCAGGTAGGTGTATGTTTGCCCGCAGGTATGGGTAGGGGTGTGCGCGCAGGTGTGGGCAGGTGTGTGTGTGCAGGTATGGGCAGGCGTGTGTGTGAATGTGAAGGTATGGACAGGCGTGCATGTGTGTGTGTGTGCGCAGGTATGGACAGGTGTGTGTGTGTGTGTGTGTGCGCAGGTATGGACAGTGTGTGTGTGTGTGTGTGTGTGCGCAGGTATGGACAGGCGTGCGTATGTGTGTGTGTGCGCAGGTATGGACAGGTGTGTGTGTGTGTGTGTGCGTGTCTCACCTCCACATGCCTCGGAAGCTGTACACGATGCTCACACAGCGGGGGAGTGGGGGGGGCTCCAGTCCGTCCAGCTGGGCCAGCAGAGACACCAGTCCAAACAACACCAGATACTTCACATAGAAGAACTGGACCACCGCCAGAGCCAAGCCCCCTACAGCACGGAGAGAGGGGGAGGGAGAGGGGGAGAGAGAGAGAGAGAGAGAGAGAGAGAGAGAGAGAGAGAGAGAGAGAGAGAGGGAGAGAGAGAGAGAGAGGGAGAGGGAGAGGGAGAGAGAGAGGGAGAGATTCACAGAGGGAAGAACCTTTAAATACCTTTTCAGAATTTCATCTTCCTCCCTTTTTTTCTTTTAACTTCTTCACCTTCAGCCGCACCAATTACAGCTGTTTTCATGTTCATTTTTCAAGTTCAGCTCCAAACTTTTGCTTAGCAAAAATGGTACCTGATACAATCATGCTAATAAAGCAGCCTATAACCTCACACGGCCTGTAACCTCACACAGGCAGGCCCCTCACATGGTCCGTAACCTCACACGGCCGGTCCTGACGCTGAGTTAATTATATCACACACACTGTGGCACATCAGGAAACACCATCAGACCAAACTAAATAATAAAACTTCAAAAACTACGTCACCCACTGGAATAGAAATATACAGGCACAAAGCAAAATGCAGTGCAGTTTGGCTCTAAAACACTAGTAAACTACAGCAGAGAAGAAAGACCTGTAGAGAAAGTCCTGACAAAGTCCAGACTCCCTGAACACTGAGACCAGCCGATACCAGCCGGGACCAGCCAAAATAAACATGGTTGCCCAGCGTAGAGATTCTCAACTCTCCTTATTTATTTTGCTCCACTTATTTACCTTCCTCGTCTCTTTTGATTATTATTTCATAACGGTTACACTTTTTTGACATTTGCCACTTTCTCCTGAATTTCCTTAATTGTGAAGTTTCATTCGTGTTGTTTTATTGTAATACTGTGTTAACATTACTGTAAATGAATATGGTAATCCCAGCTGGAAGAACAGAATTAAGAAAGGCCGAACAAATGACAGAGAGAGAGAGATGGAGAGGGAGAGTAGAGTGATGGAGAGCAGGCATTTAGAGAGAGGGAGTGTGAGAGAGACAGAAGGAAAGAGAAAGATAGAGTGAAGGATTGTGATGACACTGAACAACAGAAAGAATGAGAATGGAATGAGAATGACAGGAGCATCAACGAAGAGATGAATGATACAGGAGGAGAAAAATGAGAGAACAAACAATAAAGGACAGAGACAGGACAGAGGGACAGAGAGAGGGACAGCTGGACTGATCAGTCCCTCCCTCCCCCCATTCAACAGAATTCCACTCTCTCCATCTCTCTCTCCTCTTTTCTCCACCTCTTCCACTCTTCCCTCCTCACCTACATATATCCACCACCTCCCATAAAAGCTTAAGAAGTGCTGTATCACACACACACACACACACACACACACACACACACACACACACACACACACACACACATACACACACACACACACACATACACACACACACACACACACACACACACACACACACACACACACACACACACACACACACAGGGCTGTTAGTGGGACAGGTTGCAGCATGTAGCCAAAGTCATCATGACTGGTGGCTATGTCAGAGTTAGCGCAGGCACAGGAGCACAACTTTAACACACCCACAAGGCCAACATCACAGTGATCACCCCAAACACTACTCGTACTAGGCGTTTGTTTGTAAACACGGAGCGAGAGCCACCATTTCCCTCACCGCTACAGCCGCCATATTGGATCCAAGCAACTTCTGTCCACCTCTCCTGTTCTCCACACCACGTTTTACCTACTTGTGTACGTCATTTACAAATAGCTGTTTAGGGCCGAGCGAGGGGAAATGCTTCAGTGGGATCTAATTATGAAAACATATGGCAAATAACGAAAGCTTGTTCAGGTCTTGGCATACGTAAGGGCGTCTATTAGGGGTGTATGACCTAAATAACAACTGTATAATCTGTGCTAGCATGTCAATACACTGAATGATTATGGTGGCTATTATTAGATATGATTGCCTGTAGTTAATATATTCGGACACATGCGTATGTCTGGTCAAGCTGCATGAATATTCAACAGCAACATCTCCGATTGGCTGGACTCTTAACGGCATGCCGCAGAACAGCCTCTGATTGGATAGCGCGAGTGATTGATGTGCATGACACCGATGCAGCAGTACACCGCTCCATCTTGATTAACATGCAGGGCACTGTGCAGACGTGACGGTGTGTGTGTGTGTGTGTGTGTCCTGTATGTACCCAGAGCCCAGGGTGAGAGGATGCGGAGGTGATGGTGTGTGTGTGTGTGTCCTGTACGTACCCAGAGCCCAGGGTGAGAGGATGCGGAGGTGATGGTGGGTGTGTGAGTGTCCTGTACGTACCCAGAGCCCAGAGTGAGAGGATGCGGAGGTGATGGTGTGTGTGTGTGTGTGTGTGTCCTGTACGTACCCAGAGCCCAGGGTGAGAGGATGCGGAGGTGATGGTGGGGGTGTGTGTGTCCTGTACGTACCCAGAGCCCAGGGTGAGAGAATGAGGAGGTGATGGTGTGTGTGTGTCCTGTACGTACCCAGAGCCCAGGGTGAGAGGATGCAGAGGTGATGGTGTGTGTGTGTCCTGTACGTACCCAGAGCCCAGAGTGAGAGGATGCGGAGGTGATGGTGTGTGTGTGTGTGTCCTGTATGTACCCAGAGCCCAGGGTGAGAGGATGCGGAGGTGATGGTGTGTGTGTGTGTGTGTCCTCTACGTACCCAGAGCCCAGAGTGAGAGGATGCAGAGGTGACGGTGTGTGTGTGTGTGTGTCCTGTATGTACCCAGAGCCCAGGGTGAGAGGATGCAGAGGTGATGGTGTGTGTGTGTGTGTCCTGTACGTACCCAGAGCCCAGGGTGAGAGGATGCGGAGGTGATGGTGGGTGTGTGAGTGTCCTGTACGTACCCAGAGCCCAGAGTGAGAGGATGCGGAGGTGATGGTGGGGGTGTGTGTGTCCTGTACGTACCCAGAGCCCAGGGTGAGAGAATGAGGAGGTGATGGTGTGTGTGTGTGTGTCCTGTACGTACCCAGAGCCCAGAGTGAGAGGATGCAGAGGTGACGGTGTGTGTGTGTGTGTGTCCTGTATGTACCCAGAGCCCAGGGTGAGAGGATGCAGAGGTGATGGTGTGTGTGTGTGTGTCCTGTACGTACCCAGAGCCCAGGGTGAGAGGATGCGGAGGTGATGGTGGGTGTGTGAGTGTCCTGTACGTACCCAGAGCCCAGAGTGAGAGGATGCGGAGGTGATGGTGGGTGTGTGAGTGTCCTGTATTTACCCAGAGCCCAGAGTGAGAGGATGCAGAGGTGATGGTGTGTGTGTGTGTGTCCTGTACGTACCCAGAGCCCAGAGTGAGAGGATGCGGAGGTGATGGTGGGTGTGTGTGTGTGTCCTGTACATACCCAGAGCCCAGGGTGAGAGGATGCGGAGGTAGGTCTCGTTGTTCTGGATAGCGTGCATGTACATGAGGTGTATCATTAGCTCAGCCAAACACCACCAGAGACACACGCGCAAGATTTTGCCCAACAGCCACAGTGCTGACATGCTACACACAGGCCTCTCTATCTGTAAGGGACAAAGGGGTGGAGAGAGAGGGAGGGGTGGAGAGAGGGAGGGGTGGAGAGAGGGAGGGGTGGAGAGAGGGAGGGGTGGAGAGAGAGGGAGGGGTGGAGAGAGAGGGAGGGGTGGAGAGAGGGAGGGGTGGAGAGAGGGAGGGGTGGAGAGAGGGAGGGGTGGAGAGAGGGAGGGGTGGAGAAAGAGGGAGGGGTGGAGAGAGGGAGGGGTGGAGAGAGAGGGAGGGGTGGAGAGAGGGAGGGGTGGAGAGAGGGAGGGGTGGAGAGAGGGAGGGGTGGGGGAACATGGACGGTGAGATGAAATTTGTAAACATTTTGTAGCACTCCACAGTGGCACGTGTGTGTGTGTGTGTGTGTGTGTGTGTGTGTGTGTGTGTGTGTGTGTGTGTGTGTGTGTGTGTACTCTGCAATGTTTTTCACACTAATGAGCTCAGCACTCTACTTCCTATCATGCAGTCAGCAGCAACCTACATGTGCCCTTCACACACACACACACACACACATGCACGCACACGCACGCACGCACACGCACACACGTCACTATACTACTTCTAGTGTACTCTAAAGGTTTGTGATGAGTTAGTATTCCATGTTAAATATAAGAAACACAATAAAACTTTTACATCTAATTAAGTCTCTAGACAACTGAACTGTGAAGTAATTCCTTTAGGAGCAGACAACTCATGTAGCATGAAATTCTTCCAGTGACATATCAGAATTACAGAACAGTTCATATTACACGTACATCTAAAGCTCTAATGCTTCTAATGAGAGTTTTAATGAGCAGACTACCGACTAGGCCAATGTCAGGTTCAGACTACTGACTAGGTCAAAGTCAGGTTCAGATCATGTTGAGATTTTCATTTTCACTGTGCACATCTACACAGCATTAAAATTTCAGAAGAAAATGGTTACTTGGCCCTTTGAGAGAAAGACTGGAGATTACAGTCTCCCATGAGAGAAAGACTGGAGATTACAGTCTCCCATGAGAGAAAGACTGAGATTACTGTCTCCCACGAGATAAAGACTGAGATTACAGTCTCACATGAGAGAAAGACTGAGATTACAGTCTCACATGAGAGAAAGACTGAGATTACAGTCTCACATGAGAGAAAGACTGAGATTACTGTCTCACATGAGAGAAAGACTGAGATTACTGTCTCACATGAGACAAAGACTCAGACTCACAGCTGGGCCCATCTGCAGTGATCAGTTACATGTCTGACATCAACATTCTAGCTAAAGGGCACAAATCTCTTATATATGGGTCCTAGAATGCAGAACACTGTACCTGTTTAATTTTTTTTTTTTTTTTTACCATCGCATGATGCTTATTAACACTGCTTAACATGCATTAAAGTAGTACTGATATTGTAAAACTGCATTCACAGTACAAGTACTCTCCTACGAGAACAGCCATTTCCTAGGACACATTTATTCATCATGCTCTCATCCTGGTAGAACTAGGAGATCAGAAACCATCAGTAATTGAAGTCAGTAAGAATTAAAGAAAGAGCAATTTTACGCCCATGTGAACTGATATTAGGAGGTGCTGAATATAAACGTATTTCTATATATTTTTTTTATCTAAAAAAGTGCAACCACAAAATGTTCAATCCTCCCCTTTGCTAGATAACTGGAAAATACTTCAGTTCCCTATTCGTTGTTATAGTGTTTATTGTATTTTAGCTTCACTGTGAACATAATCCAGACCTGTTTGCTGAAGTCTCTGTAGGTAATGACGGGTCCGTTATAGAACAGGGGGTGATAGAAGCAGTAAGCAGTGAGAGCGCCCAGTTGCCTTGCGAGATCCCTCATTCTTCTCAACTGCAGGGAAGGGGAACGGACGTTTGGACCTCCGGCCAGCAGGGGGCTCCAGCAGTGCTCCAGGCTGAAGCTGATGCACCTCAAGGCACACACGGCAGTGCTGAAGAGCAGGAGGAAGTAGTGCTCCTCCGAGTCGTACCAGCCTCTCTGAGGAGCGACCGAGACACACAGATGTGGCTGTATGCAATAACAACTTCATTTACATAGCGCTAATTGTGCATTACACTTAAAGTGCTGCAGCAGCAGGGGTCAGCGTACGAACCCAGTACTCTCCCACTCATCCTGGCTGTCGAACACACTCAACTAAAGCTCTGGATGGCCAGACACACACACACACACACACACACACACACACACACACACACACACACACATTCTCGGACACTGGACACTTCAGAAGAAGCCTCTGATCTTCTAGCTTAGTCTGAGGGACCTGGGGTGGGGGGGGCAGCAGATGTTTGTTCACTACACCCGCAGACATCTGCACAATACAAATGTGTGGTGTAGGAGCGCTCGGATGTGTTCCTCTGGATGATGCAGGATCTGGTGTTCCTGCACAAAATCATGGACGGCAACAAACGGTGGCTTACCTCAAGAAGCTACCAATCCGACTTATATTAGTACATGATTAATTTTATGATCTATGAAAGGCTTTAGTCAGAGCTGCAGGCCCTCGCCCAAATCATCAAGCACATTCCCACGTTCAGAAATCCATACGTGTAATTGAACGGGCCCGCGGAAGAAAGGACTGGAATACGGCGTCACGGAGACGCACGATTTACGTTCGTACACAGGGAAGCTGACACAGTCCTACTGCCACGAGCCTGGTTGCCTCGACTAACATAAATCCCTCTTTATTGCTCCATATATCATAGCAGTCCCAGGGTCAGAGTAATTACATTGTTACCATTACACCTGATGGGAAAGGGGGGAGAGCAAGAGAAAGTGAGAAGAACTGAAAGACAGAAACAGTGAGAGGAAGATGTAGAGATGACTACACAGCACTGTTGACTCCCAATGAACTGGGAAATCACACTTACCAAATATAAAACCATTCTAAAAGCCACCAATTCATCTTTATCACTGCAGATTCTGACTGCATAAGCCATACTGCTGAGACTGACCCAAACTGAGTCTGAGAAGGCGTGACGGAGGGTAGTGTGACGGTGTGTAGTGTGACGGTGTGACGGAGGGTAGTGTGACGGCGGATAGTGTGACGGTGTGACGGCGGATAGTGTGACGGTGTGACGGCGGATAGTGTGACGGTGTGACGGTGGATAGTGTGATGGTGTGACGGCGGGTAGTGTGACGGCGGGTAGTGTGACGGCGGGTAATGTGACGGTGTGACGGAGGGTAGTGTGACGGCGGGTAGTGTGACGGCGGGTAGTGTGATGGTGTGACGGAGGGTAGTGTGACGGCGGGTAGTGTGATGGTGTGACGGAGGGTAGTGTGATGGCGGGTAGTGTGACGGCGGGTAGTGTGACGGCGGGTAGTGTGACGGCGCAACACAGGGTAGTGTGACGGCGCGACGCAGGGTAGACGGCGCTTAACCACAGCACTGAAACAGCTTTACTCAGGGTAGTGAATGATCTACTAATATCGGCCGATAATGGGCTCGTCTCGTTCCTTATACTGTTGGATCTTAGTGCAGCTTTTGATACTGTAGACCACAACATTTTGCTGGATAGACTAGAAAACACAGTAGGTATTAAAGGAGTCGCACTCTCCTGGTTTAGATCATATTTAACTGACCGCTTCCAATGTGTAAGTGTTAATAATAAAACCTCTAAATCTGTCCAGGTTAAATATGGTGTCCCACAAGGGACAGTCCTAGGACCACTTCTATTCACACTGTACATGTTACCCTTAGGCGAAATTATGCATAAGCATGACATCAGTTTCCATTCCTACGCAGACGACACTCAGCTATATTTATCGGCAAAACCCGATGATTTAGGCGCAAACAGTAAGATTGATAAATGTGTAGAAGAGATAAAACATTGGATGCCGTGTAACTTTCTAGCACTAAATGCCGATAAAACAGAATTGATAATAGTTGGGTCTAGGGCTGCGAGAGACATGATACATAATGCAGCATTGAATCTACATTCTTTTACTATAACCCCCAGCGCAGAGGTAAAGAACTTGGGCGTCACAATAGACCCAGATCTCTCGTTCGATACACATATTAATAATATAACTAGGGTAGCGTTCTTTCACTTGCGCAACATTGCCAAAATTAGAAACATATTAAATATTAGTGATGCAGAAAAACTAATCCATGCATTCATATTCTCTCGTTTAGATTATTGCAACAGTCTCCTAGCTGGATGTTCTGGTAAATCGATAAACAAACTCCAGCTGGTTCAGAACGCAGCAGCACGAGTTTTAACAAAAACTAAAAAGTTTGATCACATTAGTCCCGTACTATCGTCATTACACTGGCTGCCAATTAGATTCCGTATTGACTATAAAATACTTTTATTAACATATAAAACGCTGCATGGCTTAGCTCCAGACTATCTTAGTGAACTTATTGAACAATATAACCCAGCGCGTTCACTTCGCTCGCAGGACGCAGGGTTATTAACTGTTCCTAGGATCAAAAAGATCACAGCAGGTGGAAGAGCCTTTTCTTTTAAAGCTCCACAATTGTGGAATAATCTTCCTGCCTCTATTCGGGACTCAGACACAGTCTCAATGTTTAAAACTCGATTAAAGACTCATCTGTTTAGTTTGGCCTTTGATTAATCTGTTACATATTTACTACATCTCGTATCTTTTCTCCGAGGTTCACCTGGAGAGTAACATTGCAGTCGGAGCCTACAACACCAGCATCGCTGCTCCGACACGGAATGAAAGCCTGGCGTTCATCAACAGACATTTACAGTGACAATATCATAACCCAGAACTTTCATTTTTACCTTTACTTAGTCTGATTGTGTGATTTGTGTGTGACTTGTGTATTTGTCTGTATTTTGTGTAATCTGTGTGTTAACGGGCCGCCCAATGGAGGATGGGTTCCCTTTTGAGTCTTGGTTCTCCCGAGGTTTCTTCCTATTTCCCACTATCTTAGGGAGTTTTTCCTCGCCACTGTCGCCCTTGGCTTGCTCATTAGGGTTCTGGACCCGTAGTATTGTTAACCTTTTAAATCCTGTAAGGCGCTTTGTGACAACATGTGTTGTGAAAAGCGCTATACAAATAAACTTTGATTGATTGATTGATTGTGTAACGGCGGGTAGTGTGATGGTGTGACGGAGGGTAGTGTGATGGTGTGACGGAGGGTAGCGTGATGGTGTGACGGAGGGTAGCGTGATGGTGTGACGGAGGGTAGCGTGATGGTGTGACGGAGGGTAGCGTGATGGTGTGACGGAGGGTAGCGTGATGGTGTGACGGAGGGTAGCGTGATGGTGTGACGGAGGGTGGTGTGATGGCGGATAGTGTGACGGCATGACGGAGGGTAGTGTGACGGAGGGTAGTGTGACGAAGAATAGTGTGATGGTGTGACGGAGGGTAGTGTGATGGTGATGGAGGGTAGTGTGATGGTGTGACGGAGGGTAGTGTGATGGTGTGACGGAGGGTAGTGTGACGGAGGGTAGTGTGATGACGTGACGGAGGGTAGCGTGATGGCGTGACGGAGGGACAGAGGGTAGTGTGATGGTGTGATGGAGGGTAGTGTGATGGTGTGACGGAAGGTAGTGTGCCCCAACAAACATATGTAACTAATGGGGTTTGGGTTCATGTTAAGCTGCAATTTGGCAAGATTATGTATTGTGCTTTTGTTCAGTACAGTATGAAGAAGTGATATTTTTCCTCTGGGGTTATAACCCAGGTAGGAAATGCCATTTTCAAAAATTAAAACACCTTAGAAAAAACACCTTAGAATGCTCATTCACATAATAAAAATGTATTCCTATAATGTGGACCAGACAGCCCCATTCAGTTACACACTCTGGCCTTTTCAAAATGTTTTACATGCCTTAGCTAATCTGTAGGAAGAGCTAGCTAGCATATCTGAGATGAACCTGTCGAGGCACCCAGTCATGTGACAGATAGCAGGGGAGGAGCAAAAGAAAGGAGAACCTGTCAATCAAAGTAATCAATAGACACACAGAAGCTTCCAGATCAGATACTGTCTTCTGTGTCCTCTCCTGACAAATGTTTAAGAACCACCGTCAGTCAGTTTCACCAGCTGATTAGACAGGAACAAATGGAAGGGTTGGGGAAAGCAAGTTTAACACTGTGTGTGTGTGTGTGTGTGTGTGTTTTAAATACTGAATTTCATTATTTTTACATCCAGTTGCAATTTGTTCTGTCTGGCTTCACAGAAGGTATTCCAGACTTTTCTGGAATTCCAGAGTTTCTGCATCTACAGATTTATGACATTTGAACGAGGGGTTACGTGACATCAGTCCTCCCCTCAGAGTGATGTGTGTGGGTGAGAGAGAGTGTGACAGAAAAAAAAGGGTGAAAGGATTTTAGATCTGAGACGAGACTGAATAACAGCAGCATACGCATCTCTTTGAAAGACTCAGGGGTGTGTGTGTGTGGGAGAAAAGAGTGTGAAGAGGAGAAAAATTGAGAGAGAACAAAGACTGAGCAAAAGAGGTAGAGGGCAGGAAGAAAGAGAAGGAGGGGGGGGCACCTAAGAGGCAGTCAGAGTGTGTCGGGCCACGTAGGTGGGGCTGAAAGCAGCTTTGCTAGCGGTGCACTTTACATTCTCCCAGCGCAGCACTGCAGACGGCCGCTCCGCTCCGAACGAGTCCTCCCCCTCGCCGTGAGCCCCGTTCTGCCCAACCAGACCATGGCGTAGCCCAGATCCAGCGATTAAACACGACCCCACGCCATCCTCCTGATATGTGCACAAACTACTGAATTACTGATTCAGCACTGGCTGCCCTTCCTGTGTGGAGACGTCAGTTTTCCTGGACAGCGAGGTTGACGGTATTAGCGGGTTTTAGCCAATGTCGGGCAGGCCTGCTGTGCATGGATGAACAATATGGGCATTAAAGTGTGTCCCAGTAGCTGAATAACTAGGTACTCCAACAAGAACCAGAAAGGCCGAACACCTGTACAGCGCCAATGTCTGCACATGGCCCCTCCCCTGCATCTCAGCAGGCATTCTGGGGGATTCTTCCTGGAAAAAAAACCAGGAACCTCGATGCAAAGGAAAACTGATAGGTTTGTCGTGTCTTAGGCCAAACCTTATTAAAACATTTGATGCCCGTCATTTCTAATCATGTACAACACACCTCTGCTGCACCTGTTAACGTGAGAGGAAGCTGTAGAAATCCTCCTTCCTCTGAAGCTTCTAGACACACACACACACACAAAGCCCAACAGGGCGATCGTTTAAGCCCCAGAAAAACCCGTGCAGCTGTTAAGCCATGGCAGGAAACCCAGAACACACCTGCACGTCTTGCAGGCTGCTGATATGCAGTGTGGACAGCAGCAGGATGGCACAACCCCATGAAAGGGCGGGGCTGCGTAGCTGAGCAACAGCCAATGAAATGCTGAGGTGAAGAATCAGAACAGCCACACCCTTGAAGCCCAGAAGCCACCAGGCCGACACCATGCCGTAGACTGTGAGGATGGCTTTTCGGTACTGTAACACACACAAACACACATACATGTGTATACACATACACCTTCAAAGTGAAGTAATTAAATAGAGGACATAGTTGATACCTGGAACACACATTGACAACATAGAGCAACTCTCACCTGAGGGATGTAAACCCCACACAGCCGAGAAACCACAGCATGACCAATCAGAGACCAGAAAAGTGAATACCAAGCCCACTCATTCCAGAAGCTCCACTCAAAATCCGTGGGGTCCTGAAGAGAAACACACACACACACACACACACACACACACACACACACACACAACTTTCTAGAAAACATTTAAACATTTAGCATGCCTTCTAAACTCGAGTTCACTTCGTTTCCATTTAACATTTCCCCCTACTTATTGGCTTATGAATTGTACAGTGTGAAGTGTGTGTATGTCACACCTTGTGGAAGCCCCAGATGAGGAAGCCCTTCTCCAGGTGAACCTCCCTGTCCAGACTCTTCTCGTGTTCTGCGGCACACAAATCACAGTGGTATGACATCACAGCATGGACACATTGTGTCAGATGGACACCCTCATGGAGACTGAAGAACAGGCCTCTCACCATAAAAGTAACGCCAGTCTAGGCCACTGGTGTCCCTTATGCACTGCCACTCATATGAGTAGGACGTGACATTACTCAAATGAGTTACTCAAAAAGCACAAAAACAGGACATGACATCACAGATATTAGGCATTAAAAGATCCGTGTCCATCATCAGACTCCACCCCAAGTCACAACATGGACAACCTGACACCACGGGGTGAGCTTGCTTCATGTCCTTTGGGGTGTGTCTAACCCGGACCCTAGAGCTAGGACACACACCTAGCCCAGAACCTTTTGTTTTTACACTAATAAGCTGTAAACATTGTACTGTGTGTGGCGTGATTCAAGAAGATCTGTACTATTATAGACCAATTAACATGCAGTGGTGTCTGCACCAAGCAATACATTACTCATTATAGATGTGTCGGTATACATGTACGTGTGTGTGTGTGTGTGTGTGTGTGTGTGTGTGTGTGTGTGTGTGTGTGTGTGTGTGTGTGTGTGTGTGTGTGTGTGTGTGTGTGTGTGTTATGCTGACAAATCAAAGGGAAACCCACAGCTACACCACAGGTTTTCTGCCTCCATCTCTCCTCTCTCATGTCTTTTACTCCCTCTCCTTCCTTGCGCTACACTGTCAGTCTCTCTTTCCTTTTCTCTCTCTCCCCTTCCTCTCTCTCTCTCTATCCTCAGGGAGCTCCCCTCATCACCTCGACAGAAGGCCCTTCTGCGTGGTGCATCAGCAGGCTGGGATCTGCATCACACAAACAATGAGAGACTAAGTAACGAAGAATTACAAAAACGAAAACCGAGAACAGGAACGGGCCCACAGCACCCCCTAGTGGCTGCAACGAGGTTGTGCTGTTGTGTTACACATCGTATCCATCTACCGGTATGAATTGAAAAAAGCTGAAAGACATCATGAATAAAAAATAAACAGGTATGTCTGAATGAAAGGCCACTTGTTTTCATTGATTCTATCAAATCATTTGAGTAATAAAAGTCGAGGACAATAGTGTGCTACTCGTGATCGCACTACTCAAACTCTATCTATGAACTGCACAAGAGCAGTATCGGACATCAATGTACCTATTTTCACGAGTGAACACACAAGTTAGTAAATGATACTGGAAGATACATACCAGAAACACAGGATTTGAGGCTGCCATGCTAGTAATACCCTTCTAGCCAACTGGTATGAACCACACATGAATTTTTCATTGCTACACTTTCAGTTACTAAAGACAGAGGTTTGATAGTAGCTGTCTAAAGCTGCCCAGAGAAACAAAACAACCTAACCAGGCAGTTGACCTCAGCGAACAACACTCCAGGATTCACACACTCTTACGGACTTTTTCGCTTTTCATGAAGGTTATTCAAATTTGGTTTAGAGAAGAAAAACAGAAGCGCAAACAGATCTGTAGACATACTTGTCTGTCTCATTGCCTCAATCACACACACACACACACACACACACACACACCCCTTTGTGAAGTAATCTCAAAACTCTGTATCTTGGTCTCTAAGCTGCCATCTGCCCAACCACTGTTGCAGTTAATTAAGTCCCAAAACAATAACGTGCTGCAGTCATAGCTCGTCCCCGGCCCCCCCCCCCCCCGGCCCCCACGGCCCCCGAGAGCACTTCTGCGCACACACACCGTCCAACAGCAGCAGTCTTTCCAGCCGCCTGGCCCGTGTTTGTGCCATCATCCTGGGACTGGCTTTCTCCTGATAGTACCCAGTCTCACTGACCACTGTTTTAGAGGCAGCTGTTTTAGAGGCAGCTGCTTTAGAGGCAGCTGTTTTCAGAACCCCGGCACATCACTCATCTGGAACCTTTGTGATCAAATGTGGCTTGGTAGAAAGCTAATTTGCATATTGTAGTCCTTGGCAACATTTAGATTGTAATTCTAATATATAATATAGGCTAATTTTGTAAGGCTAATATCGTGATGATAATAGTGATGGTCCTGCTGGAGTGTAACATCATTTGGTAGCAGGCTATTTCTGTACAGCTCCAGGAACAATCGCTTTATTCCTTCAACCCCCTGGAGAGATACACCAACACACCAAACCCTGGTCACGTCATGCCTATCTTGGTAAGGCTGGAGCGGCGGTGTTTCTGCTGGGACTGAAGCCTCCCCAGCTTATACTGCGGAGCCTGGAGGAGACATCATCTTCTTCAGAAAAACGCCCAGAACAGCTTAGCAAACCCCCCCCCAGACACTTAAATCGACACTTCCATGAACACAAAAAGCCCAAGCTGGGCAGGGGAGGAGGCGGGAGCAAACTCTGAGCAGGGTGACCGATAATGGTGTAGGGTTGATGGACTATGACATGACAGCAACACCAGTGGTTGAATTAATTGCGAGCTAATGAAAAATGTAATTCAGTCCGTGAAGCAAAACATCACAGGGCTGCTTTACACGATCTGTCTTCAGCCTGACCATAGACCCTGCAGCAGGTATTTAAACCACAGTCCTCCAGATCTTCACCTAGGAATTTACCCAGGAATCAACTGTGATGCCTTCAGACTGTTCAATTAGTAATTTCCCACGATTCTAAAGTTCAGGACCACTTTTGGACTTGAGGTCCAAATTCGAAAACCCATTCTGTAAGAGATGACCTTTGTGTTCAGCCGCTTAGCTGACACTTTCCCACGCCACTGGTTCAACTGGGCCCGGGGCAACAAGCCATCTGCTGGGGTCACGCCCCCCTGTATGACATGCAATGGATGTCTCTACCTTTAGAGAATCTGTGAAGCTGGTAGAATGAGTAGAGGTGGGAGGTGAAGGACAGGAACCAGTAGACAGCCATTTCCCACCAGGGCAACTCCGCCAGCTCCATCTTAGGAGAGAGGGCCCCGCCCTTCTCAGAGGGTGACCTACAATTTAAAATCACAGTTACTGGCTTTCATCTGTATAATTATCATGAAAGGAAAACTGACAAGGTATGCTTTGTGTACTTAAATCCTGCCTGGCACACTGTAAAACGTTTAGGCGTACTAATGAGAGTTGTTTGGCTTAAGTTCTATTTAAAGTTCTGCATAAGGTGGAATCAAAACACAGTAAAGGGAGAATAGGTTCAATATACTCAGGTGTGCGCGACAGAGAGAATATCGGCTACGCGTGGGAATATAACCTCCACACCGCGATCTACGGGAAAGCTAGTGGAAGGGACACTACTGCTCCACTACACCGGGCAGGTTTTGACGGGCATCACCCGCTAAATAAAACATTTTTGCAACGTGTCTGTTTGTGTGCACCGACCACACTCTTCTGCGTTTGTGAGCACAAATACGTGCTAAACACATTCACTCAACTCCTGAGTTATCGATAGCAGCCTGAAGAAAAGCAAACAGCGGTTCGCAAGGCGGAACAGACCGTCAGGAACATCCTTCAGCTCAGCGCGTTCTTCTACTCACGCGTGTTGACGAACGTGAACGTCCTCGCCGCAGACCGCGCGCACGTGTTTACCACAGCGGTCACGTCATCGCGTGGAATCCGCCAGAGCGCGTGGACGCGAAGGAACTCGATTTAAGATCGACCCGTTGCCATGGTTAACGTCGACGCCGACGCGTGCTGCTGCTCACGCGCATCGGATAAGCGCCACGCGCTCTCTGTAGCCGAGGGCTTTATCTGATCACATTGTTCAGCCCTCCAGCGTTTCTGCAATTATAGGTTATAAATTGTAATATATAAAGTATAATATGTATTTTACGTTTACAAATGTAACACTTCTATCATATGTAAAATATGTGAATTTTAATTTTATTCCTGATAAAAAAAAACAGTGACTCTTGCGTTTATGTCGTCACATCCGTCACAAAGTCCGCCAAATCTTACACGCCAAACAGCCTCTTTGGAAGTTAGCAATAAGTGTGCACCACGCCTCTTACAGCATTACTGTCTAATCTAACGTTATAATCAGATAGCACTTTGGTCTTGTGGACTTTCTCGAGAACACGTTAAGTCCACAATTCTGGAGTCGGAAGGATGCGGCCGGGAGCTTAACGCGAACACTGGCGCTACAATGTTTGTGGTTGTTAGTCACAGTTACTAGTCTCCGCTCCCGGGCATGTCCGCGCAATCATTTGTTTGCCCTGCGAAGCTCCGCCCAGCACTTCCGAGATTTGCTAAATAGATTTACTATTTTTCTTTTTTATAAAGAAAGTTAACTCCTAAGATACCGCCTCGTGAGGTTGATCTAATTGTATAATCGTGTTTCCACTTTTAAAGAGTCGAGTCATTGCATTGCACGAATACACTCACTGAACTAAGTAGCCTAAATATCTCCTGCAACTGATGTTATCCTATCCCACTGCACGGTTCTCGTGTTTATTTTAAGGGGCCTGCCGTCTTGTGTGCCACGTAATTGCATAACGGAAACAAAACAGACAAAACTCGCACTCCGCCCCGCGCCTTCTCCACGTGGACAGGTCCACAATATGATGCGGTGTCATGTGCTTTGAGCAACAGCAGGGACAGGGATGTCAATTCAAGAAACGTGAATTAAATGTAATCTTATAGCTGCAATAAACGAGGGTCTATATATAAAAAACTTGTCTAGACTAGGAAGGGGTAAAAGATGGATGTTGTATGTGAGGTCAGGGACGAGCACTGTCTGAACTGGAGCAGGATAATCTAGAGAGTCTGTGGGAATAACCTCCATCTCAAGAGCTACAAAGCTGTTGCACTTATATTACTAATAATGAAGACATTTGGATGCATGGTTCTTACGCCTGAAGACATCCTGGAACATTTGGACCACAGAAGTACATCTGCTGGATTCCTGCTTGAGAGCTTCAGCTCAGGTTTCAACACAGTTATTCCTGACTTATTACTGAGCAAAGTTTCCCAAACGAAGTTTGAGCAATGCATCTGTAAATGGATCCACCACGTCTTAACCAAATGAAAGCAACCGGTGTGAGGGGATCCATAGATCTCAAACTATGAATATTTCTGCACAGGTGCATTAGAAGATCAAAGAAGAACACTTCTCCCTGTTCACCACCACCAACAGCTTCTTGGTTAAACACTGAACTTTAAACCACTTTATATATCTGGTCACATACACGAAGATAGGAAGTAACAAGTGGAAGTAGACCCTGTCATCTTATTGTGCCTTCAACACCATTCAAACTGTGGTAATGATAATAGTCTTCAAGGAAATACCCCTTGCACTCTTTTCGTTGGTACTCAGGGCCCTAAACAATGTGCTGGAATCCAGGAGACGTCTAGGAAAGATCATCTCCAGATCACTCATGTGGGATGAGAGAAACACAAAGAAAGTTCAGAAGCACATATGTTTCTTGGTCGACCGTAATAAGCTGCAGTGCACATATTGTCCTTTAGCACCATTACCAAAACATACTGTGGCACTGTTTATACTGTTTTACAGCCCAGTCCATCAATCAGCAACAGTGAATTATCACTATTATAGTGAGCTGAGAAGGACATGGCCTGCACCATTCTATTTCCCGCAAAGCTTCACCAGACTAAAGCGGTAGAGCTGAACTCCAGGCCACAAGAATGTCTTCTGATTCCTCCCACCTTGGACATATTTCAGGAGCTGCTCTGTTGAGAACATATCAAGGCACTCAAAAAAAACTAACAGGCTTCTGGATAGTTCCATCTGAACGACCGTTCTCTCTTACAAAACCCACCTCTCACATTTATCCCTGGTATTCATATATAGCTCATGTTATTATCCCCCCTTGGTCTGTTTTATTTACTTTTGTAGCCACGCCATCCTTGTCAGAAAGGGGAATTAAAGCGGCTGTCTTTCTTTAAAATACCCACTAGGCGGAAGCAAGAGTTTTTAAAGAATTCAATGTCAAGACGTGGCGAGTGTGTGAACGCTGCTGGCCACATTATACTGGACTACCGCGGGGCTTTGGCATTAAAGCGATGTGCTTCCGCATTTTATCAAAGAATTAATGTCGCCACACTCGGATATTTTGGCGGCCAACTTCAGTGAGTGTGGTGAGTAAACATAGTTGGGCTAAACTTCTGGTAAATGTTTCCAAATGACGTTGATTTGTAAACTCTTGTGTTGTGAAACTGCGAGTGACACCAACGTCGGTGCTGCTGGATGAAGTCTGACGTGAAGCAGCCGAAGTGGACGGACTGATTCAGTTCTGTGACTGGACCACCAACTAAAAGTACCCCAGCCCAGTCTGGCCGCCCCACCTGGGCAAACCCGAGGAGAAACCTGAGGAGAAACCTGAGGAGAACCCTGAGGAGAAACCTGTTTTTACAATAGCACACTGCATGTGGACGGAAGATGGCTGCGCACATCAGCAAAACTTTTCTGAACGTTTTGAACAGAGGAAGTGTGTCTGTGGTGAACAAACACCACCACAGGAGCGTCTGGGTCATCTCGTCCTGCTGCACCAGGACCGTGTCCAGCATCAGTGCCGCCGAACCGGGTCTGACTCCACGCTTAAGCTCGCACCTCCACGGGAAGTCCTACACGGAATTACACGAGCTGTCATTGAGGGACCCCGAAACCTTCTGGGGCTCCATAGCAGGAGAGAGACTGACATGGTCCAAACGGTTCGAGCAGGTGAACGACTGTGATCTCGCCACCGGCAGAATCAACTGGTTCCTCGGCGGGCAGTTGAACGTTTCTGGTAACGCACCGTCGCCCTTCTCCTTATCTCCAGTCCATACACTAACTTAAAAAACCCACACCCATTTAACTGCTTAATGCCAAATGCAAATATAACCGAACTTTTCTGTAACATTTTATGTCTCTTTCGTGAGTGAAATAAGAAGTTCTGGGCCAAATGTCACGCATTTCTTACGCGTCTAAGACAGGAATCTGCTTTTGAGGGGACTTGTAAGTTTGAAGAATCGTGTGTGTGTGTGTGTGTGTGTGTGTGTGTGTGTGTGTGTGATTTGATTGACAGTGAACTGTCTAGATGTGCACGTTGCGCGGGATCCCGACAGGGTGGCGTTAATTTGGGAGAAGGATGAACCAGGCACCGAGGAGCGGGTTACATACAGGTTGGAAAATACATTAATGCAAATGTGTCTGTGAAGAGGCTAGAAATGCACTCTCCTCCACTCTAAGTTTGTTATTTACACAGTTGTGAATAACGGTACAGATATAAAAAACGTTGTGCAACAGTAAGGATCAGAATGGTTGATCAAAACAGCAAGAAAACCCCACAACCTTGATTAAACCTTTGCACACACTTGGAATCCCGTCAACTAGTTTCACGAGGTCACCATCTGGATCACTGCTGCTAACACTGTCAGCTGAGCATGTACTGTAATGCATCTCATTGGACTAATTCTTCCATTTAAAATGATCAAACTACTGTTTTGTAGTAGTTGTAGTAGTTTATTTTATAAACTGTCAAACTGCAGATGTTGTTATTAACAGGATATGGCACAAAGATGATGCATCACACACATGCAGTCATGGCTTTAAAACTCATATGTATCCTACCATATGCAAGAAACCATAATGGTGGTTGTGGAGTTGTCACAAGTTGATAAAAGTGTTGGGCTACACTTATCTAGCTCTGCTTGGAAACTAATCAAATCATGAATGATTGACCATGTTTCTTTTACTGTATAAGTGGCTAGCATTGTGTGACACTGTGGTCACATGATCAGTACTTTTGAGGGGGAAAAAGCACTGATAAAAAATTAAAAGCGTCAAAGTACTGAAGATTGTAAAGACTCACTAGTGAGGACTGTAAAGACTCAGATAGTAGTGAAGACTGTAAAATGAACCAAATAGACATGGCACATCTTCCTGGTTGGTAGCGTGAGCAGGAAAGATGACTTCACTGCAACACGTGAAGGGATAGTGGTCTGTCAGAGCGTGTGACACACACTGGAGGAACAGTGTGAGTGATCTCCAGGCAGAGCAGTGACTAATGTGTTCAGTACACGGCGTACCACACAAGCCTCTTTCTGAAACCCTGTTATTCATGCTCTGCTCATCTGAATTCCCAGCATATCTCGCCAAATTTCAGACAACTCAGAAATGACAGAGGGATGTTTTGTCAGGCCAGGGCAGCATAAGACAACTGTACCAAACATATAGACAGTCCATAAACTATTGTGAAAAGATTTGGTTGTACGGCATCTCAATTCCCACAGATTATAAATGTTTTTTATTTTTATTTTGGTTGTTGTTGTTGTGTATGCTGCAGTGAGGGTAAGATGTAACTTTCAAAGCATCACAGACACGTCAGTTTACTACATATAAAATTCTTTAATTAGCTCAGTAAAGGCACACATATGATTCATCACATAAGTGATTAAAATTCATTTAACCAAGTCCATTTATAAGAATTGTAAACTGAGAATATGTTTGTACTGGTACTTTCCCCAGTGTGTAATAGGAGTCTAGTATAATATTGCCCTCTGCTCCTCTTTTTGCCCTCTGCTCAGAGAGCTGCTGGAGGCAACATGCCGTCTTGCCAACACTTTAAAGAGTTACGGCGTGAAGAGGGGCGACCGTGTGGCCATCTACATGCCTGTCTCACCCATCGCCGTGGCCGCCATGTTGGCGTGCGCACGCATCGGCGCCGTGCACACCGTGGTGTTTGCCGGCTTCAGCTCCGAGGCCCTGGCTGGCAGGATCCAGGATGGTGAGTGGGGAGGGGCCTGACTCGGTGGGAGGGGCCTGACTGGGAGGGCGGGGCCTAACTCTCTGTGAGCATGACTCGGCTCAGTGAGCAGAATCGTTTGGCTTGAACTTTTATACTAACTCCAAGTTTAGTGGTGCCTGAGAGTATAAAAGGCCTGGTGGATCGGTTAATTTGAACAGGTTGTCTTGTGGTGTGACCGATGTACTGCCTGTCACTACAGCCGGAATGCAGCCTGTCCAGCTCAGGTGTCCGCTGGGACCAACAACAGTTTGTATTAGGACGTTAAAGCCCTGCATTCTTTACAGCGGAGAGAAAAAGAAAAAAATGTGTCGAATGCCTGTATTTGCAAAGTACATTTTGCAGTAGGTGTAAATGAGAAGGACAATGTGGGAGAGAATTTCCCGAGTTCATTCTGTATAGCTGACCAATCTTCACCAGTGCTGTCTCAGATAACTACTAAGTGTGTTTTCAGTTGATCAATATACAGCTATCTCTATAGTTTCTGCCCTCGCTGACCTTCCTGTGTTATAGCAGATAAGGAGTGTCATAGCGTAGCTCCAGGCTTTGAGTGGGACGGGTGGTCACATGCTCACTATTCCCGCGCTCATCTCTTACCATAACTGCTCGGACACGCATGTGACCCATTTGTGCAACAACCTTACACTAACTAACGGGCACTTTAATGAAGTCTGCACATAACTGGAGCCTCGTGTGTGAATGTTTAACCAAAAGCTGAAGAAGGGAAGGTTTTAGATCCACTCTATACTACTGGAAGAGACGTGCCCAGAACACTGTGTCCAGGGGGGGCACAGAGAGCAAGAATGTAAAAACATAAAAACTTAATGTTGCATGGACATTTGGCCAGTCTCCCACAAGGAAGAAAGATTTAAAAACTAAAATTGAAACCCATTCAGAAGTTAAGGCTTTGGATATATTCCCCTCAATGTTTGTAAGACAAAATGATATGTGTGTTTGTATATGTGTTACATTTGAAGGTCAGTACTGATAACCTGCCATGTCTTGATCTCTTTAGCAATGGCAAAAGGGTGTTTGGTATAATTCCTTCACTCTTACTACTTGCTGTGGTAGACAAGATAAGCTCCAGCAGGAGTGTAAAGGATCAGAAAGATGTTGACGGAAAAAATCCTGCAAATTCAAGGACAGCCAAAGAACATAAAACGTAGATTGAGTAATATTACGTGTAGGTCACAAGCTAGTTGTCAGGACAGTGGAACAAGATGTAGCCTATGATGTTGCCGTAGAGCCGGTCATGCTGTTATGATGTCACAATGGGTCACAACCTCAGCATTCCGCTCCCGCTAACTTTGGACCTCTGAAGATCTATTGTGCAGCCAAGTTGAGATGCTGCTACTGCAAATGGCCTCAGTAACACTTACTCAGCACCAAGTATTCCCATGCCCAGCATTTCCTCTGCACGGAAACCCTCCACTGCAGGTGTTCATGAGTGAACAAACTGAGCCGTGTGCTCTGTGCTCAGACTTTTGTGTGTTTTTGGTCCAACTTTTTTTTAACGACATAAGTGTAATTCTGTAATTGGATAGGATTTCCATTCCACATTAGAACTAATTTGTTCCAGTGTCAGTTTACTCTTTATACGCCTGTCACTGACACAGATTTGGCTCCTCTCTGATAACTCGTTATCCACTCCGTCAGTAGTGTCAGTAGTGTCAGTAGTGTCAGTGAACCCATTCCATCCCATTCATTCCCCCTCTCTGTTCTTTTCCTACATACACACCCGGACACAGCCCAGTGTAAAGTGGTGATCACGTGTAACCAGGGCGTCAGGGGAGGCCGGCTCATCAACCTGAAAGCCACAGTAGATGCGGCGGTGGAGAGCTGTCCCTCAGTGCAGCGTGTCCTAGTGGCCAGGAGGACCGACAACCCCATCTCAATGGGCAAGCTGGACACACCCCTAGAGGAAGTGAGGATACTAGGGCCTTATTAGGAAGCATATATCCTCATAGTATTATTAGTAATATTATAATTGTATAATAAATGCAGCATATTCTTAAATGTACAAATTAACGATTTATGTTTTCAGTATCCCTATATTATTCAGCATCCCTATATTATATTAGTTCAGGTTCATAAGCATCATATTAATCTATCTTTTTCCCTGTCTGTCTCTCTACGGGGGGGGGGGGGGGGGGGGGGGAGCCAATCCCAGCATTTCTTTTTCCATGTCTCTCATTGCTGTCTCCCTCTCTGCTTTGCACCGCACCTTCCTTTATTTCTCAATGTTTTGTTCACACACACACCCCACCCCACCCCACCCGCAGGCCATGGCGAGTGCGTCTCCCGAGTGTGCCCCAGAGCCCATGGCCAGTGAGGACATGCTTTTCCTGCTGTACACCTCGGGCAGCACAGGAAAACCGAAGGGAGTGGTTCACACGCAGGCTGGCTACCTCCTCTACGCATCCGTCACTCACCAGGTGCTCCGCCTCCCCTCCTGTTGTTTGACACATGGCACAGGTGCCTGAGAGCTACACACATGATCCGGATAGTTTTGGATCACAGTAAAAAAAAAAACACACAGGGTATAAGTACACAGTGAAATGAGGATCTAAACAAGACACAGCTGGGAACAATGACAAGGGGGTGGAGTTACAAATGACAAGGGGGTGGAGTTACAAATGACAAGACTGGCAACATGGAACACGAAAACAAAAGCACATGACAGGAGACTGAAAACCAGGAAATGACAGACAGGGGTATTATGTGTGTGTGGGTGTGTGTGTGTGTATGCCCATGCATATGTATGTGTGTGTGTGTGTGTGTGTGTGTGTGTGTGTGTGTGTGCAGAGTGCAGGCTTCCTGGTAGTGTGTACAGTTTCAACAAGTCTCGGTACGTTGGACATCCAACTGTTATCGTGTCCACAAACAAACAATGCAGACTCCAATGGGCTCCATCAGAAGAACATTTCACCAGGCTTAAATCAATCATGAAGAGCGTGCTCTTGATTTCATGGGTGTCACATGTAAGCTCTCGGCAGGTGTGATTTCCTGCTCTTCAGCACTTTGCAGGGAACATCAGTGGCCATGTCAGCATGTCGGACCCCTAATCACATTCGTGTGTTCCCAGCACGTGTTTGACTACTCCCCGGGCGATGTGTTCGGCTGCGTGGCTGACATCGGCTGGATCACGGGCCACAGTTACGTTGTGTACGGCCCACTGTCCAACGGCGCCACCAGCGTCCTATTCGAGAGCACGCCCACCTACCCCAACCCCGGTAAGACGGCTAATCTCACTCTGCGTCTCATAAAGAAGAATTTTTCCAAGAGAAGGAAGATTGTTGCACTTCTGTCCTACCGGGCCAGCTTAACCTATTAGTTTCAGTTACACAACTCGAATATCCTACATTGTGATAAACCAAACAAGGAACATCGCACACCATGTAATAACATCCAAGAAATTATTGCTATCATATTTCCCAGTATTGCCAGGTTGGAGTATTCTTTATTGACACTGTTAAAATTGTACTGCTATCTTTTCTTGGGTCTCTGTGTGTAAATTGTGGTGTTACTCCATAGATTGATAGTAGAGTGATAGTGTGGGGTGTGTGTGGGGGGGGGGGGGGGTCTGTCTTATCAAACGCTATCTGATGGGCTGCAGCCCTCTAGGAGTGTGCCACCCATTGGTCATGGCACATGCTAACAAAGCACAACGACTTGTCCATAGCTAGCACTGAACTAGCTAACACACTAAACGTTTCAAAAACCGTGTTTTTATTTGTTTGTTTGTTTGGCTAGATACAAATAAGTACATTATCTGGTGATTTAATCAGAGGTGTATAATCCAGGTTCCGAAAGTAAAAGTCCTCACCAGGATTTTGCTCAGGCTTTCTGGATTGTGTTGATTCCACTAATTTTACCTGGATTGCACTAACTAGAAAATCTAGCAAGCTTGAGCAAAATCCTGGTGAGGACCTGGTGGGTTTTCTGAACATGGATTATAGACCTCTGGATTTAATACTGTAACAAAGCTTTTAATTAATGTATTAATACATAAATGAAGGGGTTGGACATTCCTCTGCTGGGGAGATCGCGTGGTTGGTGTGATGTGGAGTTGCACGTTAAGCTGCGCTAACGTAGAACTGCGCACGGTGTTTCGGGTCCCGTCGGTTCACCATTAGTACAGAGACATTAGTGAAAACTTCCAAATAGCTGAGAGCTGCATTTTTATTGCCGCCTTGACTCTGAGGTGAACTGCTGAGGGAGAGTCAGTGTGAAGGACCTTGCCGTAAACAGATGGCACATCTCTTTTATGGCCCATAATGGTGTATGACTTGAGACTATAAAAGTCTTGCCAGCGTATGTGGTAGTGTAGCAGTAATTGTCCACACTGAGAGGCTTTTTTATCTGTATCCTCAGCAGAATGTGGTCCTTGCGCAATCCGCATAGCCATGTGCTGCTTCCCCGAGTCATGTGACTTCCAAATTGTATTTGATGTGTTTTTAGGGGCCTCTTGAAACGATGGTTACCATGCTTAGATCATTAGCACATCAGCGCTGCGGTAGTGTTTGTAACTCTATGGAAAACAAGTGTGTGATCAACTCGAGCGTTTAGATTCTACATTTTAGTGATGATTAAAGGTCACCGTTTTTACATTATACCTCATTATAGTGATATAATGCATTATATGATACGCATTCTTATTTTCAACACCAATTTTCCTGTTTTCTAGAGAAGAATGTACAAAATCACTATTTGAGTGTATTTTAGTTTAGAAAAATTATAAGTTTAGCTGTTGATTTTCTTATTTTGTCTTGGTTCCGTTTCTGCATTAGTGGGTATATCTGCACTCAGGGTGTTTGCATGGCCGCAGGGCCCTGATCCTGGGGTGCTTGGCCAGGTGTGGAAGGTGACCATCAGCTGGAGGGGATCTGGCCCCTGACCCCTGACCCCTGACCCCTGACCCCTGACACGAGCCCATCAGCCCTGCTCACTCTTGGGGCCCATTCACCTTCACTTTTTACCCATCTGCACTGGCAGCGTTTGTGGGGCAGCTGAACTCTGTGTGGTACCAGGTTGGTACGGGGAGATTAACCAGTTCTACGCGCAGGTCGGTACTGGGAGACGGTGCAGCGGTTGGGGATTAACCAGTTCTACGGAGCGCCCACAGCCATCCGGCTGCTGCTCAAGTATGAGGAGAGCTGGGTGAAGAGGTACGATAGATCTTCCCTCAAGACTCTGGCCTCAGGTGAGGGGGAGAACAATCACACGCATCGCTGTGTCTGGCAGAAACACAAAGGGCTTCTGTGCCAGCCGTCCTTTACATCTCACTTACATTTCTGGAAGCAATTTATGATGAGTGGGAAATAGAAAAATGACTTGCAAGTTACTTGCAAAACAGCCCACGGCTCCACAGGCAGGTGTTATGTTCACCTGTAAAGTTCTGCATGTGTGTATATATACACACACACTATGAAATGTGGTCAGGTGATGACATTAATGATGTGGTTAATATGGATAGAAACAACTGAAAATGATGCACCTTTCTGCTGGTTATAATACAGTTACCATACTCACTATTGTAAGAAGCCTATTCATGTTTTCAGGAGCTTTTTTATATAAGCAACATGTTTCATTAGTTAATCTGCATTGGATATTAATAGTGCTGTTTAAAATGTTGTAATTCAAACAGCATAAAGATGGGGGCGGTGAAGGTTTAGAAGAAAGCTGTATTATGGGTGGCCAGGCTGGGTGACCGTTGTCTTGGTTACATAAGAACTTTTCTTGGATTTTATTGAGTGCGGCCATGGAAACATGGAGGTCTGGAGCAGCACGCCTTGATCCAGTGCCAGTGAAACTAGGACACTCTGCAATTAGCCACTGCATGGGCATCTCGGCTTTCCTTGGCATTGGTCACACCTTTTTTGTGAGGAGGAAAAATCTCACGTTGTTTGTGAAACAACATTGGGGAGGAGCTGCATATTAGAACTGAACAATGAGGGTGAATATACTCCCGTGTTCACATAGCTCCCTGTGGCGTGTAACATATTTGATGTGACACTTTTAAAGATGGGCGTCCATTATTTTAAAGCGCTCATTTGCATATTGCGGCCTTCTGAGGTACCAGCATTGCCACGGCCGACACTGCAGTAGTAACAGATATTAAACAGATGATATATTGTACAGACCTGTTGTGCACTGGTTAGATGAAGGGACCGTCTGCAAATAGTCAGAATCAGTAAAAAAGGGCATATGTTAAATAAAGTATAAATTCCCTGTCTCTGAGCTCCGTGACTCGACTCCATAACTGTGTTGTCATTCCTACTGTGTTTACCACTGATTTCTGAGCAGTGAAATTATGAATAGAGTCCATATCCTCATGCAGGTCCCTTCATGTCATTTGTTTTCTCAGTGGGCGAGCCCATTAATCATGAAGCGTGGGAGTGGTTCTACAATGTGGTAGGAGATGCACGATGCCCCCTAGTGGACACTTGGTGGCAGACAGGTAATGAAGTTGGAGAGCTGTCAGCCTGATGATATTTGAAAGCCACCTTAACTACACTTAACACTGGTGACCATAACATATAACACATATAATATGCCTGTGTAATCAATGTGCATTGTAGACACTTGCTGTGTCCTTGTTCACACTTGTTATAGTAATAGTGTGTTAGCAGAATGCCTACACCCAAAATGTTTCTATTAACGAGTGATATCGGGTTGCTGGCGGTGTTGGTCACACTAACCTGGTTAACGATAAATGCAGGTCCGTCAGGACCAGCTTGGGTCTAAGGTGGATGTTCCAGATATTTGCAGTGTCACATTTCCCATTGGGTCACCCACAGAGACCGGTGGGATTTGTATCGCACCTCGTCCTGCCCACGAGGGGGGCGAGATCCGGCCCGCCATGGCCATGAGGCCTTTCTTCGGCATCCAGCCCGCCCTGATGGGAGAGAAGGTAACCTCCGTTCCTCAGAGCCTGTCCTTCAGGTAGAACAGGGGGCTATGAGTGAAACGATAGATTAAAGTAGGAGTAGGATGAGTAGGATGAAATGATCCTCGCTGTTGGACCACAGGCCCTCTGCTTTAATAGCATAACTGTTTATTTGTACATCCCATATATGATGAGATTATAGACTACAGTTTCATAATCAGTGTAAAGGGACACTAGCGATAGGTTTCTTCACATGTACCCAGTGCTACAAATGCAGCCAGGAACTTGATGAATGATGATTGAGAGGGATGTGTTTCATTTCGTAGCTGTTCTTGACTTAATCAGTCATTTTAGTACTCTTTTATTTTTGATGCAAACAGGGGCAGACCGTAACAGGAAATGATGTCAACGGAGCTCTCTGCATCAGCAAACCGTGGCCAGGAATGGCCAGGACCATATTTGGAGACCACCAGAGATTTGTGGAAGCATACCTTAAACCCTACCCTGGTAAGTGCATTAGATTTGTGCATGCGTACCTTAATCCCTTCCCTCATAAGTACACTAGATTTGTGGATGTGTACCTTAATCCCTACCCTGGTAAGTCCACTAGATTTGTGGATGTGTACCCTCAGTTGAAAAGCTTATGCAACCTTCTAAAGTGTTATTTTTGGCCTTCTTGCATGGCAACCCTCCTGAACAGACCTCAGAACAGAAGATAACATTTCACTTTGAAGCTTTACTATAAAATTGAAAAGCATCTTTTGCAGCCATTCTAGTTTTTGAGTATACTGCTTAATAATTAAAGCTGAAAATGAAGTGTTAAATGAGGTACAAAGTCTTCAGCGTGTGTATCCCATTGTTCGGTCTAGGTCACTATTTCACGGGTGATGGAGCATATCGAACTGAGGACGGGTACTACCAGATCACGGGACGGATGGATGACGTCATCAACATCAGTGGCCACCGACTGGGAACAGCTGAGATTGAAGATGCCCTGGTGAGCCCAGTGATAGTTAATGAACCTGGAACGAGGCTTTAATGCATAAATCATCAGCACATCGCAGTCATTGTTTTGCACATCTGATCGTTTGATCCCTTCCTGCTGCAGGACGCACACCCAGATGTCCCTGAAACCGCCGTCGTCGGCGTTTCTCATGATATTAAAGGAGAGGGTGAGGCGGTCATGGCACCATCCCTTTAACTATACATTCACGTGTTCTTTCATTCATGCATCCATCCAGTTAATCATGCTGTTGATCATCCAACATTTATCATTGAGTCCTTCATCCACTCATCCATCCGTTCAGTTATTTATCCACCCACGTACTCATCCCTCCCCCCTCGGTCATTCACCCTCATGTCACACGAGGAGGGCGGACACCCTTGGCGCTCCCTGCACTGAGATCTTGGCGCAGAGTCAGTTTACAAATTAAGCTCCTAGTAAACATCTATTCAGCAGATCCCACATGCAGTGGTAAACAAGCCGTGTTCTCCCATGCTGATATGCTAAACTTTACCATCGCATTCGGTGTTCAGAGTTCCAGTTAAATTATGTGTTTTGAACATGCATATTTTTCTAAATATGAAGTTGCATAAACTGAAGAAAACACCTGTGTCTTCCACAGTGCTTCTAAGCTAATTTAGGGAAACTTGTCTCAGTGAGATCTCCTTTGGGATGGAGGCCTCTGCATTAGGTCAAATTGATCTGCTACTGTCATCTAGTGACAGTTGTGTGGTACTGAACACTGGACGCTAATAGCAAAAATAAATGTGCATATTAATATTAATATTGTGCATATTAATATTTGGTGTCAGATGTGTTGATATGAAGTCAACATAAAATCACTGCCTTGACTTATGCGAGATATTTCTGGGTATAACCGCTTATCCAGATGGTTAAGGGATTCGGGTCGAGACCAAAGTGGGAGCGGGAGCGGTGATTGGCTGGGATTAACCCCTCCTCTGCTCATTATGATGTCATAGATTGTGTCATCTTGTATCTCTTTATTGTCAGTTCCGTTCGCGTTTGTGGTGCTGAAGGAGAAGGCGATGCAGGAACAGGAAGTGGTGCTGGAGGAACTCAGACGCCTGGTGGCCACCAAGATCGCTAAATACGCCGTGCCCGATCACTTCCTGGTACGAATGACCTAGATATCGCTCGTGAAGCAGCGTCATGTCCATCGCTCTCTCTGCTGTGTTGAAGTAGTTGTGCTGTTTTTCAATGATGCCATGTACTATATTCTGGGTCATGCATGCGTGTCAACACTGACGTGACGGGGATGTTTGTGATTGGCCCGTCACTGTGTCTCAGGTGGTTAAACGTCTTCCGAAGACTCGCTCGGGGAAGATCATGAGGAGAATCCTCCGAAAGATTGCCATGGACCAGACAGACAGCCTCGGTGACGTTTCCACTTTGGACGACCCCTCTGTCGTCATGGAGATCATTCAGGCATATAAACAGACGTTCAGGGGGTGACGTGTAGACCATTCCTTATGATCATGTTTAAGTCATGTGACATCCATGTAAACAAATATTACATACGATGTTTTGGAGATTTGGGTATGGGAAAATGTGTCGTAGTCTGTGATTCCAATACTTCGTGATATCCGAGTTCCACATTCACACCAGGTGATTTGTGTGGACACACTCCTCAGGTGTTAAATTAGGCTGATTTTACTGTGATTAAAAAAAATTACATATAAAGTGTATACTTGTAGCATTCGGCAAGCCGTGGTTTACTTGTGAAGTGTCAAAAAAAAGTGTGAATTCACATGCAAGTCTTTGTTTCAACAGCACGTCTTTCAACAGTGCTGATAGAGGTCGGGTTTCACTGAGGTGAAAATCCAGTCTTAGTCCGGTCTTAGTCCTCCCACTTGATTCAGGTCAAGAAAATGGTTTATCATCAGCTGATGAGTTGAATCAGGTGTGATGGGTTAAACACTAAATCCTGCAGAGGTGTGATACGCTCATACCATGTTGCATTTGCAAAGCAGCAGCCTTTTTAGTCAGGGCGACCTTCACAAAGTCAGCAGTGAAGTAACCTTCATTGAGCATGTGTGTTTCTTTAGGTGCTAAAGCATGGAGCTCTCTAACCACTCTGTTTGCCTTCAGCTTTGCTGGCCAACCAAACCGAACCCATGAAGCTTCACCAGCATTAAAAAGGCAACGCGATACTTTTGTATTCGTTAAATAATTATATGCTGATTTTTATTTGAATAATTACTGTGTGCTATTAATCAAATGGATAAAGTTCTTTTAATATGTCTTAGTTTTATGATTTTGACAAGTCGTTTGTGTTGGGAGTACAGCATCGGTATTTCCAGCCGACTTCTATTTGTACAGAACCTCTCGTGCCTTTACAACCTGAATGTGAAGCGGAGTAATTGTTTTATAATTACATATAGCATTATGCACATTTTGTACTACAAATATACAAGGTCTCAGAAATGAACATTTCAACTACTTGTGGATAAGACCCGGGACATCCAATGTGTGGAGCATTGTGAATTTAAAATGTGCAATGTCACATTGACAGTGTTCAATAAAGTTTCCATTTGAAGTCATGATGATTAGAGAATAATCTTTACAAATAAAAAAATATACATTCACTGAACTGAATGGTATTCCCACCTAACACCAGCGACTATGTTCAGGAATCAGTATATGCGCCAGTAGGGGGCGCTCAACCTCTTTATAATGTATGATGGAAGTATTCGAGATAAACTGCGCCTCAACTTGATGGTCAGCGAGAGTTGTCTACTGTTGGAATTGCAAAGGAAATATACAAAAAAATTTTTGAATAATGTATACGTTTCCTGTGGGAGCATAAAATCTACAACATTTTAGCGGCGCTCGTGCAGTATTACCTGCCGTAGGTGGAGACCTGTTGATCGGCCTATAACGCACTGTGACCTACAGGGGGCAGCATCACCTCGTGGAAATATGAATTACTTTTTAGGTAAACATTTTAGGTAATAAATCGTGTGATTAATCATAAACTTAATTAGTATTAGTAAACGTGGTGTTAATAGTCCTGAGTATTTTGATTAGTTAGTCTTGAAGCTTGCGTTTATAAACAGTTCATATAATATACAATGAACCTGAAAAAGTTAAACGTTTTCTCTCAGTCAGTAAATGTTCCGTTTTTTGTGGACAGTATTGCCGCGATTCACCTCGTCTGTTCCTAAATTGAGGCTAGATTCGTAGCTATCGCAAACTCTTACATACAGGTAATTTCTGTTATAATAATAATAATAGTAATAATAATAATTTGGTGCTTTTTGTTGTTTACTTTTTTTTACTTATGCAATTCTATCAAGTTTAAGACGTGTGTGTTGATTGACGTCCTTCTTGAACCAATCACAGTTCGCAACAGTAACGCGGTCTCGCGCTAACGGGGCGGGTCATACGGGCTCCTCTACGGTTAAATCAACTTGGCGCGACTCGCATTGCACCGTGAGCCGCGGAACCAGCACTGCGGAGCCACGAACCCGAGCCTGCGTGGCACTTTATCCTGAGGAATGACGTCCAAGTGTCCAAGATGCGAAAAGCCTGTGTTTTTCGGTAAGAGACCTTCATAAATCCACGTGAATGAACTATTTGGTGTTGTAGATCATTTAAATCGTTGCGGTGTAATTATACTGTTATAATAATACTTATGTAATTATTAAGTATGTCACTTAATTACCAAAATATTTTAAATCGCAACAGTTTAAGTGACATCAAAGGAATTTGTTAAATTATAGACATTCATTGGATTGAAAAATAATGAAAATGAATGTATACATTTTAACATACAGTATACGTAAAATATTTTTATTTTCCTTGTCAAAGACTTCCAAAGACTTCTGGATTTTACTCGAATATCAACAGCAGATATTGAGGATGTAACTATTTGGGGGTTAGACGAACCTCACAGCAGAGTTGTTGTCAACTGCGCCGGTTCAATATCCCGTGTGTGTGTGTGTGTGTTGTGGCTGCCAGCCTCATAAATATATTTGCCCATGAAAACGGGACGGGCGTGACGGAACCTCAAGGCAGGGAGTACTTGAATAGTCAAAAGTCCACGTTACCGTGGCCGCAGGTTCGTAGCGAGAACTTCATGCAGGGGAGGACAAGAAAGTGGATAATTTGTCCGATACCTCCCACGGTGCTGGGGTTGTTGTTTCTCAGCTGTCGTGAGTGAGTGAGTTTTGAGTTTGGAATGTGTGTGTGTGTGTGTGTGTGTGCGCGCGCGCGCAAACAAAGACACTTCAGGAATGTGGGTCGGTCGTTACATTGGATGTCGTGATGGTTTAATTATTCTCGCATCCAAATTCAAAGTAAAATTGGTAAATCCTTACATAAACATATGACTCTGGTACAGAGTATTCAAAGTCTGTAGCTCCTCGGGTATTTATTGATTTAAAGTCCCTTTTCACTACTCACATTTACTTAATTTATAATAGTTACATTCAGTCTGTTGGATTCTGTGGATTTGTATATTTCTGAGTATTTTCAAATCATGATTATTTTGCTTATTCTGAAGTAGATTTCAAAGAAAATAATTTACTAAGATACATTTTACATTTACATTTAGTGAGTCGTTCCTGTTTTGATAGCATCTAGATAGCAGCATCTAGATCGTTCTGCTGCTGGTCACCCTTCTTATCTATTTTGAGCATTATCATTATATTTTATCTTGAGAACAAATATCAATAAACTACAAGACTGGCATCTACCCAATTTTAGTTACTATACTGTTGAATCCAGGGTGTACCAAAGAGGAACACTGCAATTCTTGTAGAGCTACTTAAGTGCAAACTTAAGTGTAATTTTAAAGTTGATTTAAGTTTTTAAAAAAGGTGGTTTTTCTTTGTATTGTAAATTTATTTCCATTTGCACCATTAAAGGAACCTCCCCTGTAGTTTACTGTGGTTTTGTTAACGAGGTTCTAAAGTCTATCAGCATACACCAGCCCTAACTGGAGAGTAAGAAGGTTATGTAACATGGTTATTCATGCCCAGTCTGTACACTGATCCTTTTAAGTGAGGAACTGTGCCAGTGCACAGGTTTACCAGACTGGTCATCAATACGCTGGCCTGCGTCCCACGCTCATTTGATGCATTAGCGTTACTGCCTGGCTGGATCTCTGGGTTACAAAGACTCCTAAGAGTCAGTCCAAGACTGAAAAAGATTCTCAGAGAAACAGATTTTTTTAGCCAACAACCTTTCGAGATACAGAGTCAGAGTTCAACAACTGTGTACAAAGAGACAGAGCCCTGCTTATGTTACGCAATTAGTATTGATTATCCCCCAAACATACCACAGGCCAAAGTAACGTGCATTTTAGAACTACTTCACGCTGTGGGAGAACTACAGTATGATGACTGAATCACCTATCACACAACACTGACTCGTTGTAGCAGAACACACACTTCTGTTCTGCTGTGGCTAAACCTGCGTGTGCAGGTGCAGGACACACGGTAAAATGGTCCCACAGTGATCCCATAAATGTCTCTCAGCAGTTTCATGAATGAGCAGGATGTCTCCTGGTAGCCTTTGTGAGGAGCAAGCACTATTCCTCCACTGGAGGGAGGCTTTAATGAACGCCTACATTCTGAACCTCTAAACTTGTCTAAGGTCTTAGAAGTGTGTGTTCATGCTTTGTTTGGTAAATCTCATCTTGGGGAGAAAGTGTGAAATCTTGCCAAGGAGCACGATGCCACAGAGTGATGTAATGCACTGTTAAATTAAATTGTGGGTCTTTGGCTAGATAAAAATCTCTCTCCTCTCACTCTCCCTCTCTCTCTCTCTCTCTCTCTCTCTCTCTCTCTCTCTCACACAGAGTGCATGCTGAATGGGTGCTATGAATCTTTATACTAATACCATGTTTGTTAAATGGCTGGTCTTTGTCTAGACAAAACAGAAATACAGACATGCATACGACAAACTGCACAGGTTTAGACTGTTGGGTAGCTACTCACACAGGTTTTCTCACAAAGGCATTGTGTGACTATGTAATAGTAGTGTACATCAACTCTCTCTCTCTCTCTCTCTCTCACACACACACACACACACACACACACACGTACAATTACCGCAAACATGGATCACAGTGTTTTTCATGCAGCACGTGTGTGTAATTACAGCACAGCCCTTGTGGGCTGACATCACGGACGTAAACAATAATCATCACTACTTTAATGGCCGTGCCCCGTGCTCTGTTTAGGGTCCACATGTGCTTGAGTCCATCTGGGAGGGACGGACCCAGCTAGTCCAGTGTGGGCTCTGTCTCCATCACACAGCAGCAGTGTCTCTGTGTCTCTGCAGAGCGTGAACGACAGTAGGACGTCTACTGTCTGGACATGCACGTCTGCTCATTTGAAACGCAGCTACCGCTTCTTTGCTAGAACAAAAACAGGCACCCCATTGTTATTAATAGTTAAATGGTTTAGAAACTGGTCTGATAATTGGGCGTAAGGTAAACAGTAACGACAGAGGAACACTGCGTAGATGTGAGACCAACCGTTACAAGGTCCCTTTATATTGAAACTGAACCCTACCTATTGATTAAGACTTGTAAAGCTTGCTGTGATGGGTACTGCACTGTGATTCTATCAGTTACCTTTTCTCTCTTGTCTAGTACTGATATATTTCATTTTATTTATATAAATGTTCCTTTAATCTACTTCGAATTGCATTGTTAACTGAATAAACGTGCCTCGCTAAGCCTAGCATTCGCATAACTTTCCAGCGCCTTTTACGTATCTATTTTTAATTTTTTTACGTGGTATAACAGAGGCATGCTGGGAAGGAAGGTCGGCTGCTTGTTGTGATTGGCTAGAGCCCACAAGGCTGTAGTAACCCTGCGGTCATTTACGTATGGTAGCACGGCGAAGCTCTGACAGCTGCAGCTCTGACAGGGCCATATTCACCTACCCTTCACTCTCACTCTTCACTCTTTAATACGGTGTCTCACATTGGCTGCATCTCAATTCAGGGGCTGCAGCCTGCGTAGACCGCGTAGACCGCAGCCCACGGTGGCCACACACACTTCGAAGGCCGGGTAGGCTGCATCTCACGGCTGTTAAATGAGACAGTCTAGTCTTCGCAAGACGTATGTTTGCGTGACCACGCTCTGCCCCGTTACATACGTTACATACGTGTTAGCGCGCTGTCCGACAAATATCACATCACCCACAAATGCCTAAAAGAAAATGCGTTGAACATGTATTCACATGTTTGGCTGGAAGTATAACTTCAATGTTCAATTCAATGTATTTTTATAAATGTTACTCTTTAGTAAATACTCAAAGCACAGGTTTACCTGCAATATCATTAATAACTGGCATGTTATTTAGCATCTCATTGCAGTATAAATGTCCATATTTTAAAAAATACCGACATTTAAAAACGAATTCTTCAGCCCGTACACTAGACTCCGCCTGTTTACTGTTCATAGAGCAATGAATCCTGGGATATCATGGGATGCGAAGGATACTCAGACGTGTCCTTCGTTTTCGGGGTTTTGAAGGCTACATTCGTCGGCCGCATAAGAAGGAGTCCACGAATTGGGACAGCCTCGTCGCGGCGCAGTGACGTAACCGGCCTACAAATCCGCACTTCGTGGACTGCAGCCCCTGAATTGAGATACACCTGATGTCTCTGTTTGTCTGTCTCACTGCCTACCTCCCTCTTTCCTCCTCGTTTTGTATTTTGCTCACTCATCTCTCTTCTATTGTTCTCCCACTCCGCATCTTTCATCTGTCTGCCCCTCTGTCTTTCTTATACTATCTCTCTCTCTCTCTCTCTCTCTCTCTCTCTCTCTCTCTCTCTCTCTCTCCCTTTCACCCTGTGTTTTAGCGGAGAAGGTGAGCTCTCTGGGGAAGAACTGGCACCGGTTCTGTCTGAAATGTGAACGCTGTAATAAGATTCTTTCTCCTGGAGGCCACGCTGAGGTAAGCAGAAGCCGAAACTGCCATCGGAGCGCGGGGGGAGGGGCCGAGCGGGTTCGAGGGGTCTGTGACCCTACCGCTCCAAGGTTCAAAAGTCAAGCACCAGGCATCCTCACCTGGCTGAGTGACCACAGAGCTTGATGAGTGAGACAGTTTATTAGCTGACTGAGTGACTGAGGGTTCACTGTGTTTGTCTAGAGCACCATGTAGTTCGCATTTCAGGTCTCATCCTCTCCGGCAGGATCCCAGTGACCCTGTTGTCTAGATCTCAGGGCGGATGAGAGCTGCTACTCACAGCCTGCACAAAGAACGCAGCGATCAGCCTGAGGATTTGCTCAAGGAGATGAAAAGAAAATCTGATTAAGAACAATTTTCTTGTGTAGGTCAAAATGATACAAAAAAAAACCAAATGCTTTATCTATGAAAACCTTTCACCAAGTATCAGTAAGTGTTTCAGTAATGTACTATAATTGGGTCTGCTTATCGTGTCTCTTTCTGTTCCTCTCCTCTGTGAGCTGAGAATCGTGTCTCAGTCCTGCTGCTCTGTGAGCTGAGCGTCCTGTCTCTGTCCTGCTATTGTGTGAGCTGAGCGTCCTGTCTCTGTCCTGCTATTGTGTGAGCTGAGGGTCCTGTCTCTGTCCTGCTATTGTGTGAGATGAGGGTCCTGTCTCTGTCCTGCTCTTCTGTGAGCTGAGAGTTGTGTCTCTGTCCTGCTGCTCTGTGAGCTGAGAGTTGTGTCTCTGTCCTGCTATTCTGTGAGCCGAGGGTCCTGTCTCTGTCCTGCTGCTCTGTGAGCCAAGGGTCCTGTCTCTGTCCTGCTCCTATGTGAGCTGAGAGTCCTGTCTCTGTCCTGCCCTTCTGTGAGCTGTGTGTTAGGGACTTACAGTGTTGTCATTATTGCAATAATGAAGACCTGCCAGTCAGTGTTTTAAAACACAAACCAGTGCTTACTTGGCTGGAAGCAGTGTGATCTGACCCAAATGAGATCTTACCAACATCTCTCCTCGCACGCATGCATACAAGCCAATGAGGTGGTGTGTGTTAGTGGCTAACTGCAATAATAGCTCTAAACTGTTTACTTTGTTGAAAATTACCATTTATTTTCTTGCCTGGATCACATAAGCAAGGAGACTGTCTATCACATAAGCAAGGAGACCTCTCTCCCTGCAGACAGGAAGGATGGTGGAGAAAGCAGAAAATCACACAAGATCTTAGAAACACAAGTAAGTTGGAGAGGGCAAAATTAAAAGCAAAAGTTAAAAGGCAAATGTGTGATAAGGAATTTGGTATTTTAAAAAAGAATGATGGAGGAATAAAGAGACAGAGTCATTGGAATGAGAGACAGAGTGTGTGAGAGTGAAAAAGAAAGAGAGAGAGCATGAGAGGGAGAACATGCAAGGGATCAGAGAGTGAGAGAAAGAGAGAGAGAGTGAGAGAGAGAGGGAACAGAAGCTTTTAGAGCTGATCTGTGTGTGCATCTCAAACAGGAAATGTAAAGCACGATGTTCTTAACCTCAGAGAAATTCCAGGATACATAACACAGTCAATCATCGTAATGTTAAAATGCTGTCTACTGCAGCTGGCATGGTTGTAGTCAATACAGACACACACACACACACACACACACACACACACACACACACACACACACACACACGAGAATCTGAGTATTGTGAGGAGGAGACAAAGGCGGCCAGTTTTCTGTGTCTTACACACACACACACACACACACACACACACACACTTATTTACTTTCAATCTCATTTAACTTTCAAGTCATTAAATTGGAACTTATTTATTTAATGGGTTTTTGGAGAGACTGACCATATATTTCTTGCAGATCAATTAATCTTAATCTCATCTAAACGATGCGTTGAGCCTGGCTGAGGTGCTGCTGGATTAGGTCCTGTGCTCTCTACTGGTTCCGACTTTAATCATTCAGACTTCCTCCTCCATATCTGGTACTACTGTGTTGCTATAAAAGGAAGAATGGAGGTTTTTTAGGGTGGAGTTCACTGGCAAACGTGTTGCCTCCACCCCTCAGTGCAGAGGTGCAGTGGGAACTAGCCTGGCTGAGACCTGCATCTGCCAGACAGGAAGGAGAATGAGACGGCATTTCCTGTCCGGGGGGGGGGGGGGGGGGGGGGGGGGGGGTCTTGAGCACAACCCACAGTCCTCAGGGGCTGGCAGCAGACGAAGGGGACCATTCTGATTGGCTGCAGGGAGGACTGTGTGTGAGCGGCGAAGCAAACTGTTCAGAGAGCAGCTGATTCCACTAATGAAGCACTGTGGTTGGTAGGGAGGGAGGGGGAACGGTGTGTTTGGACCAAGCGCTGGACCGTCCAGTGTTTCCCTAACGCTGCAGCACTCCCAGCCCACCACGCTGCCAGCAGCACTGCCAGTATGTGAATGAGGTGTGTTTGAACAGGGAAGCCATTAAAAGCTACGTTACTATGGCACAGAAGCCCTGGCCCATAACCACTCGCCCTTTATCAGCTATTTCTATTTTAGGCTGAGGGTCAGACGGTTCCCATTCAAATCAGAGGAGGGTGGAATGTAGATTTCAGAGTGGTCAGTGCAGTCAGACATGCAGAAATACAATACATGCTGTATCATTAAATACAGACCAGCTACCATTACTGCTGAAGTAATTACAGATAGGGCATCACATAGGGGGCATCACACACTGGGTCATCACACACAGGGTCATCAAAGGGTAATCACACACAGGGACTTCACACACAGGGTCATCACACATGGGGTCATCACAAGGTCATCACAGAGTAATCACACACAGGGACTTCACACACACGGTAATCACACACAGGGTCTTCACACACACAGGGTCATCACACGGTAATCACACAGACAAGGAGGCATGTATGTAGCATGCAGGGTTCTTTTCCTCCTGCATTTCAATTAAAGCCGTGCGTGATAGCTCAGGCTTCCAATCACTTCCTTCATGATGTGATTCAAGGTTTTAAGATACAGATGAAACACATACACACACTCAGACACCCACTCACAGATATGCATGTACACACAGTCACAATCACAGAGACTGTGTGACTCATATCATCAAGAATTATCACTATGCCTGGAGTCTGACCTCATATCCTACATGTCACTTCCTATCTGCAGATTAACTGCCTAATGGCAAGACAATCGCTGCAGCTGTGGATATGGCTTTTGCATGCCTCTCTCTCTCTCTCTCTCTGTCTATGTCTCTCTTTCTCTGTCTTTAACTGTCTCTTTTTCTGTCTGTATCTCTCTCTGTCTCTTGTTTCTCTCTGTCCATCTGTTGGACAGAGAGACAGTTTACTGCGAGTGTCGGAGAGAGAGAGAGACAGTTTACCGTAACACTATGGGTAAGAGAGAGTTTGGGATATGAATAAAAAAACCTGAAGCACATCACATGGTCTGGTGTTCAGAAGACCATCACTCTTACATGGTCTGGTGTTCAGAAGACCATCACTCTTACATGGTCTGGTGTTCAGAAGACCATCACTCTTACATGGTCTGGTGTTCAGAAGACCATCACTCTTACATGGTCTGGTGTTCAGAAGATCATCACTCTTACATGGTCTGGTGTTCAGAAGATCATCACTCTTACATGGTCTGGTGTTCAGACGATCATCACTCTTACATGGTCTGGTGTTCAGAAGACCATCACTCTTACATGGTCTGGTGTTCAGAAGATCATCACTCTTACATGGTCTGGTGTTCAGAAGATCATCACTCTTACATGGTCTGGTGTTCAGAAGATCATCACTCTTACATGGTCTGGTGTTCAGAAGATCATCACTCTTACATGATCATCCCCCCTTCTCCACCTCCTCTCCCCTCCTCCCCCGAC
>NW_027506910.1:560120-565120 GCF_052324685.1 Brachyhypopomus gauderio
TTTCTCATATATCTTATGTAATGTGTGAAGTTTAATTTGATTAAATTGATTGTTGTGTATTATTGTATAGCCTGTACGTTTTGCTTTTGGCTTTAAGGTATTATGTTGAGTTGTAATTGTAACCTTACAACGACGTCACACCTCTTTGCTGCAGCTGAGAAAGTGACGTCATTGGGTCGTAACTGGCACAGGCCATGTCTGCGTTGTGAGAGGTGCAAGAAAACCCTGACCTCTGGTGGCCATGCTGAGGTATTACACAAATGCGTCTTCCACTCTAATAGCCTCATAACACAGCAACATTAATTAAAACTGTTTAAGTAGTTAAGAAGTTTAAGAAGATTCACAGAATGCATTCATAAATACAGTGTGTATTCCATATCTGTTACAGCACGAAGGCCGGCCATTTTGTCATGTGCCTTGCTACGGGTTCCTATTTGGGCCAAAAGGTGTGAACATCGGAGAGGTGGGCTGTTACAACTATGACAAGGACAATACAGAGAATGAGATTTCCAGTGAATATTAACTGCACTTGATGCTCAAATGCACTCTATTCTGGCCATATGTTACAGAGAGATGGTTTTGTATGTATTTACAATATTAATAAAAATAAATATAATCTGTTCAGCTATGTCTCGCAGACAACAGAGGCAGCGTCATGAAGCAGTGCAAACCCCTGCTTGATCCACTACAAATAAAACACACACACACACACACACACACACACACACACTCCACTCTATAAGTACCCTCTCTTAAACCACTAAATTGCAGACGTTAATCTACAGCCTTTCGTATACTCTTCTTTAAACGTGTGGATACTGTAAATGTTCACATGTCTAATAAAAACCTGAACTTGTAGAGTTTCTCCACGTTGATAAAGTATTCAACCACAATACACAATATCACTGCAATAAAGTTATGAAATAACTGTAAGATAAAGACCATGCCAGCCAGAAACTCCTCTCTCTTCACCTTTGACCTCCAAACACTCCCTCACCTGCTCTGTACCTCTATCAGTCACCTGCACAGGTGCTCAGTAGGGGGCGCTGATTTTCACAACCACAACCCACCCACCATCATTGCTCACAAATGTCTCTGAAACTCCCAAATAATGTTTGAAGTGTTCACTAAATCCACTCCATTCTCAGTCTTCATCTTGCTCCTCCTCTTCCTCTGTGACGCTAAAAACAAAACAAAGAAACAGCAGAAGCTTCGTTCTTTTTCTTGTGGTTTGTAATTCCAGATCAAACGTAATTTACACCATTTGAGAATTTTCCGGATTAATGAAGATCATAGTTCTCATGGGTCATGAGGTCCATTTAGAATTAGAGTGACTTTGTGGGCTACACATTTGAGATCTGGTGGATACATTTGTTGAGATTCTCCCTACCAGTTGTCTTTTTTTGTTTCAGAAGGACACCTGTCCTTCTCCTCAGACAGCTATCAGCTTTCAACCAACAAATGGCATGGAGCATCACAGGACAGCCTGGGGCAGAAGGAAGCATAAAATGCTTTAAAAGTTCCTGGTAGGCGGCTGTGCTGACTTTGGTCTTGATATAACACAGTGGACCTACACCAGCAGATGACATGGCTCCCCAAACCATCACTGATTGTGGAAACATCACACTAGACCTCAAGCAGCTTGGACTGTGTCTCTCCACTCTTCCTCCAGACTCTGGGCCCTTGATTTCCAAATGAAAGGCAAAATTTACATCTGAAAACAAGACCTTTGACCTACACCTGCTGGTGTAGATCCACTGTGTTATATCAAGACCAATGTCGGCGCAGTCGTCTACCAGGAAACTTTAGACATCTTCATACTTCCCTCTGCCGACAAGCTTTTCGGAGATGGAAAGTTCATTTTCCAGCCAGACTTGGCACCTGTCCACACTGCCAAAAGTACAGTACCAATATCAGGTTTAATAACCACAGTATCACTGTGCTTGACTGGCCAGCAAACTCACCTGACCTAAACCCCATAGAGAATCTGTGTGGTATTGTCAAGAGGAAGATGAGAGACACAGACCCAACAATACAGACGAGCTGAAGGCTGCTATCAGAGCAACCTGGGCTTCCTTAACACCTCAGCAGTGCCACAGGCTGATCGCCTCCATGCCACGATGCACTGATGCAGTAATTCAGCAAAAGGAGCCCCGACCTTTTGTATTGACTGCATTTACTGTACATATTTTACAGTAGGTCAACATTACATTTTTTTCAGTTGATCTAATTTAATATTTTAATTTTCTGAGATAATAACTTTTGGGTTTTCATTGGCTGTATGCCATAATTATAAATATTAACAGTAATAAACACTTGAAATAAATCACCCTGTTGGTCATGAATATATAATATATGCGTTTCACTTTTTGTACTGAATTACTTAAATAAATGAACATCGCGTGGTTCCAGTCATCTGCACACGATGCTTTTATAAAGCAAGATGTTAGGGAAACAGTGGGTTGATAAAAGCAGTAAAGTCTGTCGCTGTCGAACCGTGCACATGGTCAATAATTAAACATAAGTCATATAGGCTACATACACTTTCCTCAAATGCGTACGAGACGGTCCGTCTCATCACACCCGTCAGTGTTCATCTAAGCAAGAGCGGTTGAAAACGCTGTGCAGTTAAACACACTTCCAGTAATGAGTCTGAAAGGTCAAAACCCACTCCTTTAATCCAGGGTGGTTGAATGGTACATGGATACCTGCGAGGGCGACGAGCCCGACACCAGAGCAGTGTTTCTGCTAAAGCTGCTGTTGGACTAGTCTGCTCGTAAGGGTTCACATCACAGCTCTAATTCCTACCGCGCTGTTGAGGTCCATAATCCGCAAATCAACGAGAACATGTGTTAACTTCACGGAGGAATAAACACGCGTGTGAGGCGGATACTGCCCAGAATTTATGGTGTCCCTCTGGCTTTCTGAGAGACTGGATGAACACTTCGATGATTGCTCATTCACAGCATTGATCCGTCTAAGAGATTCTGAGCTGTGGGCTCATTACAGAATAAACTTTACCACCATTTACGTGAGAGTTGTTTAAGGTGGATGAAAAATAAAGATAAGCGGGGAACAAGGTCTGGTTAACGTAGCTAAGTTTTCTGTAATGATCTGAACAAAATGAAATTATATATATATACAAATTGCCTCAACACATTGTTTGTCCACAGACACAAAAACCAGACATAAAAGGTCACAACAAGAGACAAGGGCTGAATCTGCAATGTCGTACTTTAACAGGAGGCACTAGATTTTAATGCAGTACGTTCTGCTCAACCGTTAAAGCTGTGCGTTCTTTCAGTGGGCGACTGGGCACTTTTCATAATCTCGGACATACTACCTACGTAGTTTCGTATCTTGCCAAGCTTAATTCTACTGGAGACCACCTACCTGCCTATATTCAACATGGAAGCTTCTGCAGGAAGGCGGAGTTGGACATCCAACCCCGCCTACATCCAACTCCACCCTCTAATGCGCTCTCGTGCGCCAACCCACTACTTCTTCATTCGAGAATAACTGTGTGGCACTTGAAAATACGCATAATAACTCACAAGTGTTCAAGAGACACGTCGTTGCGCTTAAATTACACATACCTCGTTTACTTTGTGTATTGTTCCACGTATGTTATTCATTAATTTTATTTATTGGGTGGCGAACGTAAAATGTTGACGGGGGGATGTAAAATGGACACAAATTAAGTATTATATCGCGATCAATCGCTCGCGGGTGGTTGGCGCCAGAGCGAACTAGTAACTCATTGAATCATAGATGTAGATCAGAGGTAAATAGATTTTTTCGGCGTGAGAAATCGGATGTGTGGCGTGAGAGCGTGTGAAGACGGTCAAATGCGTGTGTCTCACGCTCAGTGCGTGAGAGTTGGCAACCCTGCTACTATAAGTACACAATTAAAATGGTAATGTTTACTGGTAATGTTGGTGATGGAGAAGGGGTATGTTGGTAATGGAGAAGGGGTGTAATCAGGGCTTAATTTGAGCTGGATCCTGCCGGAACAGGATCCGGGAACTCTTTCATTTTGAAGGGTGCGTTCCGGAAACTGTCTGCCTCGATCCGGTAACTTTCAAGCCTACCAATTATAAGTTATGAAGAAATCTGTCTGCGTTGAACCAATTAATTGAACAAATAATTCTATAAAAGACATTTTTAAACACAAAATCCACATTCCTAAATCACATAAGAGCTCTCCTTTTTAGCTATGCCTTTCCGTGTCTCCCATAAAGCTAGTTATACTTTCGTGAGTGACCGTAGCGCGCGACTCCGCACACATCGCGCGCGTCACATTTTTTAGTGTCCTCCTGAAACGATATGTGGTAGTATAAAGAAACACCCCTCAAAAACAGGGGAAGGAACATTTACCTGACCAATTTTAATGTTGCTTTGTGTTTCAGATTTGAAAAGTGCTGGAATTTAGGCTAAAGTACTTGAAAATGCACTTAAAATGCACTTCTGCACTTAAAACACTTATAAAACACTAATTAATACACTAAACAATAATTTAAAAGTAATTTATATATATACGAATTGGCTTGTTATTTTGACATTTGTGCGCCTAAGCGTTGGGCTTTGTGTGCGATCCGGTGACATTGTTGGCCTCAGTGACCCCTTGTCTCATGCCGCTGTTTGCGTTCCGGCATTGTTTGATTTACAAATTAAGCACTGGGTGTAATAGTAATGTTGGTGTTTAGTGTACTCAAGCAGCCCAGCCCACTTTCGCAAATGGCGACACACCGGAGCAACTCTAGTGATATGGCAGTGTTGTAGAGACCAAGAGTGGCACGATGAACACTATTCTGACTAATGGCTAAGCACATTATGATGTTGCCACCACGCACCCCAAAGACACTGACGATGGCTCAGTGTCTTATCATGTGCCTTTCCCTGTGCCTTGTTTTAGTAAAGTTGTAAAGGAACTTTACAACCACTGTTGCTACATTAATATTTATTTTATTGCTGTACCTTTGGGTAAGAGAGTAATGTAA
>NW_027506910.1:570120-680120 GCF_052324685.1 Brachyhypopomus gauderio
CCAGAACGTACGACACCAGGAGCATCGGTTTACGGCCGTACCTGGGGGGCAGGGACACGCCACAGAGACCACTTTACACCAACCAAAAGACATTTATTCTGCTGTGGGACTGTTTTCTCAGCAGGTGTATCAGAGGGAGCACTCCAGGTCTGACAGGACTAAACAGTATATATTTCATGCTTACGTAAGTCATGAAATCCTCCAGAACATGGCTGACTTTTAAACAAAAATGTTCTGGAGTGACCTCAACCAACTCTCATTATATCCAGAGTGTGGGAGAAAGTCAAACTATTCTGAATATGTGACTGATCATCAGACGCTGTCATTCAGTTCACAACACCAGCTTCAGTGGAGTAAAATGTCTTCACACAATAGAAGCACCTGTTACTTAAACTGCCAAATATAGGAGCACCCGACATCACTCCGATGAAGAAGATGGTGACAACCGCTTTATTCATCCCTCTCCTCTCACACACCAAATCCCACTGTGAGAGAGAGAGAAAGAGAGAGAGAGAGAGAGAGAGAGAGAGAGAGAGAGAGAGAGTGGAAGAGGGATAGAGTAAGAGTTTTATCTAGCCAAAGACCCAAAAATTTAACAGTGCATTGCATCATTCTGTGGCATGGTGCTCCTTGGCAAGATTTCTCACTGTCTCTCCAAGATGAGATTTACCTAACAAAGTACAAAAAACTCTTCTAAGAGCTTAGATTTGTGTTTATAGAGAGAGAGAGATAAAAGTGTTCCACTTTGTGTGGGTCATGATGAAAATAAAGTATTATAATTTTCCTAGTTTCAGCCATGATTCTGGCCCAAGCACTAGATAAGCTCTAAAAATATAGATCCCTTAAACGTGGAACTAATAAGAAGCGAAGCTGTGAAATGTTCTAATGTTTGCTCATTGCAAATGGTGTTGACATTAGGCACAACAGCCGTAGTCCTACAATAACATTTACACTGATATATGCACTGATGGTTTAGAAGAAGATCTCCTAAAAGACCTTGTATCAAAAGACAACAAGGTGAGTTTTGTACAGTGTTACCTCTGTGGCCAGGGTGCTGATAAAGGTGCTGTTGTCGAACTCCCATCCATTCGGACACTGAATGAGTGGAGCATCGCTGAAGTTGGATTCTGTGTCCAGAACATAGAGTTGAGGTTCATGAAACATGTGACATGAAGCAAGTGATCCATCTTCCTGTTGTGGAATTATGACAGCAAGTTTCTGCTCCTGACTCAGATTCCCAAAAAAACCCTCGACATCCACGGAGCTGATGTCACAGTGGTGGGATGGGATGGAGGTGATGTAGTTGTTCAACAGGAAGTGACACGGAAGAGTGAATCTGCCTATAAAACTGAGCAGTAGAACCATTTTCTGGAACCTTCCAAAGCCATCGATCTCTTCTAATACGTGCTCAAATTTCATATTCCCAATTTGCTGCGGGGCTCTCCTGGGTTTCTCAAACACAGTACTGGCCATTCACTCCACTCACTCAGATCTGTTCTTCTTTACCTCCCTCTGACCTCTCACTGTGAACTCAATCTCAGAAATTCTAATTAGAAATGCTAATTTTGTTATATTCCAAAGGTTGCATAACGTCTGCTGAAATGACTGGGCAGAAATAACTAAACTGTTTGTAAATCTTTGACTGTCTGAACCAGTAAAATGTGATGTCTTATTCATGTGCATTAGTGATTCAGCAAGGACGATGGCCATTTAGCAAAGCCTACACAAAGCATGAATGTTTTAATGTAAATTAATGAAACACTTCTTTCATGAAATCTCCACAGATTAAATCTTTATGAGCAGTTCCGTAATATGACTATGAAATATTGAAATTTAAAAAACATATTCCATTTTGTTTCATTTTACTCTGTGACGACTCTAAGTTACTGCAGTCTTATCACAGCTCGTCCCTGCTGTAACTCACTCAGGAAGGCATGCTGATATTTTTCTAGAAGAGATAAATGTGTAATCTGATTTTAGGCATTTTAAATATTCAAAAACCATTCAAGACAAATTATGACTACATTAAGAGTAAATGGCATGAATGAATAAATATTAGTCCTGACTGTGGGCATGTATGAATAAGTGTGCCTGTCAAGTGTAGCAGAGTGCAAGATGACCATCGTAACTGATGCGATTGGACTGATGAAGTCCACTGATGCCAAACTGGAACAACCATGTCATGCAGCCTTGGCAATATGGACTCCACTACCCAGAATCCCATTACCCAACTCTGCTGATCCTGCTCCCCACATTATTAAACTTCACCTGTTCCCTATTATCATGCACACATATATACCATGTTGCCTGGATTGTGGATTTGACTCTGGACTGTATTTTCAACCTTGCTCTTGGATTACGTTCTTTGATATATATGGCTCTCTAAATTTGTGTCCTTCCAACCCATATCTACACCTTATTAATAAACATCAACCTTTTTCTGCAAACGTCTGTGCTCCTGGCCATGTCCCTCCCATCACACAACCTTAGCAGGTCCTGTGCACCCATACATTTTGACACTCTTTCCTGATGGTAATGGTACCTTTTCAACAGGATTAACACCCCACCTCACCGCACAAAGGTGGTGTGTGAGTGGTTTCAGGGCTCCTTTTGGAGTCGGGAGACTTCAGGAGACTTTGGTGTCCTTCCTTGGCCTTCTAACTTGCCTGATCTCAATCCAGTGGAGCACATCTAGCAACACATGGATCGCCAGGTTCACCACGCTCACAACCCACAACCCCACAGTCTGTGGGACCATGGTGTTCTGCTGTTGTGGCTGGAATTGCCTTGAGTGCCTCTAGACACCCGTGGATGCCAGGATGTCTCACTAGTGTCACCCAAGCCAAGGGTGATCATTCCCAGATGTCATGTTGTTTCTGGGTCCCTTTAGCCCCTCCTCTGTTTCCATGTCACAGCTTCATTTTGGTGTTTCATGTGCTCACGTTTTAGTATTCCCATGTGTTCTCTGCAGCCACGCCCCTTATCATTTGTAACTCCACCCCTCCTCATTGTCTGGAGTTTGTTCAGTTCCTTCTTTAGTCTTGTATTTAAGCCCAGTGTTTTGTCAGTACCCTGGTTCCCTAGTTCCTATAATACCAAGTTTCTGTTGCTTTCCTGTTTTCATTGTTTCTGGTCTGTTAAGCAGTCTTCCCTGATTTTAGTTAGTTTCTTATTCTGTTGTGATTCCTGGTTTTTCTTTCACTGATAATGTCTGTCCGTCTCGATTGTTGTTCTTTGACTGATTGCCCCCCCCCCCCATTATGACCCTGGACATCTTTATGAATTATGTCCTGTAATAAATCTTGCCGCTCTCAGCACTTGCGTCTGCCTCCTATTCCCCCAATGGGCGTTACACCAGTATTAAGTAGTCATAATGTTCTGATTTGAGTGTTATTGTAGTTTTGTAGGTACCGTAAATTAAGCCTGTTTTATTTCTTTTACTTATTCTTATCTTTTATTTTACTTTCTCTCAATTTACTGTTTTCCAATTTTATTTTTCTTTTACTTATTCTTGTTTAATTCTTAATTTTTCTATATTAATGTTATTTCCTTTTCCATTTTTATTCCTTTAAAATCTTGATCTTATTATTTTATATGTTGACAACGACCTTCTAAAGGTGATAGACCTCAGGCTGTAATAAGCTTCTTGTAAAGATCTTTTTGCCAGTGTGTATAAAAGGTGCTATATAAAATAAAATTGCCTGGTCTAAAGAAGCCCAATTCTAATGGCATTCTATATGCTGAGTGGAAGGTGACTGAAACTGTGTGACTAACAAATGTGGCTAGATATATTAACAATAAACCAGCAAAACAGGCAAAGCAATGAGAAAAACATAAACACACTTGCTCTTACTTGAAAATAATGATTCTTGTTCATTTTGCCAAAAGACTTCTAATCCACATAATATTAGCAACATTTCATATAGGATACTGTACATGACATGCACAAATGCTAATGCCAGACCAACAAGAACAACTTTTAAGTTGTTAATTTATTATTATTAAGTTATTGTTTTCATGATTCTCATACAGTGAAACAGCGGTAACAACACAAAACAGAAAAACACACCAAGACCCATAATTTTAGTTTGATATCATTACCTCTTATCAGTTGTAAAGATAAGCTGAAAGATTTGTGAACTTAGGTCATTGATCAACTCCAGTTAACCAGTGTGGCTAGAATTTTGCAGTAGCTAAAAGTGGTGGGGTGTTAGAAAAGGCAGGTGGAGATCTGAAGGTCTAAAGCTTAGAGTATTGTGTGGAAGGCTTCCTTCCTTACCAGACATTAAAATGAGCAAGATATTGACAAGAGGATAAACTGGGGTTTTCAGACTAATTCAATCAGATCTACTTTAAAAATATTTAAGCTCCAAGCAAAGGGTGACTGAGCAGACTCAACTAATCAAACCGCAACTGTGATCCAAATACTGAACAAACTAGCTGTAACAGACTAGCTGTCCATCCACACCACACACCTCGTGCGGATAAAAACTCCAGATCAGGGGTCTCTAACTCCAGAGTCCAACACAGTTTTGTTGATTTCCAATCAGGTAAACAAAGTCTGGAACCCTAATGCTGAGTAAACAAAAGGTACAGATAGGATGGAACATCATCAGGAGGAACATCAGATAGGATGAAGAACAGGAGAAGGTTACAGCACATCGACTCACTGAGAACAATGGATATTATTTTCTGATTCCAGGCAGGTTGAATCTGGTGAGAAAGCAAAAGGCAGTAAACATGATGAAGCCAGTACTGTAATTACTGTAATGCTGTCATATCTGGTGCAATCAGTCTCAACATTAGTCTCACAAAAGTAATTTATTTCTAGTTTTAAAAACTACATCAGATATGCTGGAGAACTACCAGTGTGTAAAAATCTGCATCTGAATTATCAGAAGTGTAGCTGTGTGTCATGCCTGGCCCCGCCCCCAGCTGTCAGTCATGTCTTTGTTTTCATCTTCCGTGTGCCACTGTGTTTTGGTTTCGTTTTCCATGCCCTATAGTTTGAAACTCCGCCCCCCCCTTTTATTGCATTCACCTGTGTTTTAGTTCCGTAGTTATCTTGAGTGTGTATTTACCCTGTGTTTTCCTTTGCGCTTTGCTTCTCATTGATGTATTTTAGTCTTATCATTATTTGCTGCCATGGAAATCGATCACCATCGTGTTTTCATGTAGTGTTTTCTCTTAACTATGACTCACACTCTCATATATATATATATCAGTCATTTGTCTGTCTCTGATTAACCTGGTGTGCTGATCCTGGAGAGTCTACATGACTCTGATAATGGGGTTGTCTTCAATCATGGAACTGCTTTACACCAGAACTATATTAATAATAATAAGGAAGATGATGACAACCGCTTTATTCATCCCTCTCCTCTCACACACCAAATCCCACTGTGCGAAAGAGAGAAAGAGAGAGGGAGAGAAATAGAGATTGGAAGAGTGAGAGAGAGTTTTAGATAGCCAAAGACCCAAAAAGTTAACAGCGCATTACATCATTCAGTGGCATGGTGCTCTTTGGCACCAGATTCCTCACTTTCTCTCCAAGATGAGATTTACCAAACAAACCATAAACAGACTCTTCTAAGAGCTTAGATTTGTGTTTATAGAGAGAGGGATAAAAGTGTTAAACGTTTTGTGGGTCATGATGAAAATAAAGTATTATACAGTAAGTTGCCTAGTTTCAGCAATGACTCTGGCCCAAGCACTAGATAACCTCTGTGATGTCACAGTGGTGGGATGGGATGGAGGTGATGTAGTTGTTCAACAGGAAGTGACACGGAGGAGTGAATCTGCCTATAAAACTGAGCAATAGAACCATTTTCTGGAATCTTCCGAAGCCATCGATCTCTTCTAATACGTCCTCAAATTTTATATTCCCAATTTGCTGCGGTTCTTAGTGTGAAGGACCAAAGCTTTTCGTTTGGAACTCTCACTCCACGTACTTGTGAACTCAATCTAAGAATTTCTAATAAGAAATTATATTTTGTTATATTCCAAAGGTTGCATAATGTCTACTGAAATGACTGGTCAGAAATGACTAAGCTGGTTGTAAATCTTTGACTGTCTAAACCAGTAAAATGTCTGTCTAAAACCAGATATCTTATTCTTCCCTGTGGCATCAGTGATTTATCAAAGACGTTGGGCATTTGACAAAGCTTCACAAATCTCTCTTTAATTTGTCATGGTTACACAGAAAACCAAAGCATGAATGTTTGAACAAATGAATGTAAAACATCTTACATGAAATCTCCACAAGTTAAACCATTATGAGCTGTCATTTACAGTACTGTAACATGACAATGAAATATTGCAATAATAAAAAATATTCCATCTTTTTAAATTTTATTCTGTGACGACTCCTTTAATTTACTGCAGTTTTATCGCAGCTCTTCAGGTCCCTGCTGTAACTCACTGAGAAATGCGTGTTGACATCTTCCCTAGAAGAGATAAATATGTCATCTAATTTTAGCCATTTTAAGCATTCGAAAAACATTCAAGACAAAATAAAGACAATGAGCAAATTATGACTACATTAGAGTAAATGGCATGAATTAATAAATGTTAGTCCTGACTGTTAATCCAGTTAATTTATATACAGATACACATGGTCATATCAGAATGAGCTTTGCCCAGGACACAGACTGGGTGTGTATGAATACATGAGGATGCTAGACTGCAGTAGGAGACTGCAAAGCCATCGTCATGGGTAACGGATGCGTTTGTACTGATGTCCAAAAGGGAATGATAATAGGCTCCTGATACTGTAATAGGTTGGTTGCAGCTCAGAAACTGTGAACTATGTATGGGAGCTGCCACAGTGAAGGTGTATCAGGAGTGGACATCTCACAAACCACCTGCCTCCCAACGTAATAACAGTGGTGTCCACAGGTAACTGGTGCCAGAAGAGAACACCAGCAGAGAGTGGCACAGAGCACACCACAGTGGACCAGTTTAACTTCTATAATGACCACAGTAGACCAGTTTAACTTCTATAATGACCACAGTGGACCAGTTTAACTTCTATAATGACCACAGTAGACCAGTTTAACCTCTATAATGACCACAGTAGACCAGTTTAACCTCTATAATGACCACAGTGGACCAGTTTAACTTCTATAATGACCACAGTGGACCAGTTTAACTTCTATAATGACCACAGTAGACCAGTTTAACCTCTATAATGACCACAGTAGACCAGTTTAACCTCTATAATGACCACAGTGGACCAGTTTAACTTCTATAATGACCACAGTAGACCAGTTTAACCTCTATAATGACCACAGTGGACCAGTTTAACCTCTATAATGACCACAGTAGACCAGTTTAACCTCTATAATGACCACAGTAGACCAGTTTAACCTCTATAATGACCACAGTGGACCAGTTTAACTTCTATAATGACCACAGTAGACCAGTTTAACCTCTATAATGACCACAGTGGACCAGTTTAACTTCAATAAAATCCACAGTGGACCAGTTTAACCTCTATAATGACCACAATGACCAGTCTAACCTCTATAATGACCACAGTGGACCACTTAACCTCTATAATGACCACAGTGGACCGGTTTAATCTCTATAATGACCACAGTGGACCAGTAAACCTCTATAATGACCACAATGGACCAGTTAACTTCTTTAACGATTATAGTGACTTCTTGGACTCCTTGGAGGGGACAGTGGAAGGTGTCCCTTCTGGGGATTCCATTGTTCTACTGGGGGACTTCAGTGCTCACGTGGGTGATGACAGTATGACCTGGAAGGATGTGACTGGGAGGAACAGCCTCTCTGATCTGAATGTGATGGTCGTGTTGTTGGACTTCTGTGCTCCTCACAGTTTGTCCATAAAATGTTCGAGCACAAAGTTCTCCATAAGTGTATACGGCACCAGGACTCCTAAGGAGTCGGTTCAATGATCGATCTTGTAGTCATGTCATTCGACATGTGTCTTGAACAGTCGGGTAAGATAGGAGTTGAGCTGTCAGGTGATCACGACCTAGTGGTCAGTTGGATCAGATAGTTGGGGAGGATGCCGGATAGACCGGGCACACCCAAACATATCATTAGGGTTTGCTGGCAACGTCTGAGAGAGGAACCTGTCAGAAAGATCTTCAGATCTGCCTGGCTTGTGGGACTGTGGACACAGCAGACAGGTAGTGGTGAGACCATGGAAAGTGACTTTCAGTCGGAGGAAAAATGCAGGTTCCGTCCTGGACGTGAAACACTGGAGCAGCTTTTAAAAGAAATACAAGAAATTAGTTTCCTCCACAGGATGTCCAGGTTTTTCGTTAGAGATCGGGTGAGGATTTCAGCCATCCAGGAGAAACATGGAGTAGAGCCGCTGCTTCTTCATGTACAGAGGAGCCAGTTGAGGTGGTTTGGACATCTGGTTCAAATGCCTCCTGGACACATCCCTGGTGAGGAGTTCCAGACATGTCCAACTGGGAGCATGTCCAATTGTCCACACGACCCAGGTAAGTGGATGCATATGGATGGATGGAATTTTCTTATATGAATGAGTATTATTGTAGTTAACAGAAGTTCAACTCTAATGGCATTACATATGCTGAGTGAAATATGAGTGAAACTCTGCATAAGTGGCTAGAAATATTAACAATAAACCAGCAAAATAGGCAAAGCAATAACTAATAACCAAACATAAATACAATACTTGCTGTTGTTTCAAAATGATGTTTATTGTTAATATATTTGTATTTCATTGTAGGAAATTGTAGGAGTGTACCTGGCTTGCTCCGTGTCCTGGATGGTTTCAGGAAGCCGTACGTTGTGTGTCTCAGGGAGAAACTGGGCGAGAAACCCGGCTCCAATGGCAACAGAACTGAACAGGACCTGAGGTAGAGGTGTCCATATGTCCTGTAAGAGGCTCATGAGAGGGGCCACAGACACTCCCACACGGCCCACACACGAGCAAAAGCCTAACCCATTTTGCCTGTGGTCACACACACACACACACACACACACACACACACACACACACACACACACACACACATACACACACATACACACACACACTGTTCACCTATTGTTTTGTAATTATTGCCTTGCTAGCATCACACAGTGGGTGTAAGCAATAATTGTGGTTGGCAGTTCACCGTAGGACTGTCGGAAAAAGCTCAGTGGTGTACAGAAACACGGAGGTGAAGGATGCCTCAGAGAAACCTTTTCCCAACACCGCTACTAAAGTACGAGGAAGCCATTTCTCTGAAAAAATGCAAAAATGGGGTGATGTGTCAGTGAAGGTGATTATGGTTAGGCCCTTTCTTTTTGTAGGTCTTTTGGTTTTGTTAGTGTATTGTTAAGGAAGATAGGCCGACACTGTCTGTTTCGTAGTAATTTCTGCTGTTTAAAAACTGCCTTGAAAAGCTGAAATGAAAGAACCTGAAATTCTAAATTTGCATTATACATCAGTGAACAATGAAACTGAAATAAGATTAGACATTAGACATGAACATACAACCACAGTAATTGAAGTGTATAATACACTCTCATGGTATTATAGGGAACAGATGTTCTTATTACCTTTAGGGATGAGAATGGTAACTGCAATGCAGAGTCCTGTCATGATGAGAGTGCCCACCTGACTGAACCTGCGGCCCACCAGACGCAAGCTTACGTAGATCAGCAACTTGGCTGGTATTTCTATGATACCATAGATGAACTGTGTCATGAAGAGGTTTACGCCAAATCCTTCAACGTTTAGACTTATTCCATAATATGTGAATGCGACTCCAAACCTGGGCGGGGGAGGGGTGTGGGTGGTGTTAGACCGTTGAAATACAGTTATTATTTAAAATAAAAAAGTAACACTGAAATATTCAAAACCATTAAAATAATTTAAATGATAAAGATATATTTGCATCAAACACACAAACAAACAAACCCACAAGGCTAAGACCAGGTGGGATTTCAGATAAAGATGTTTTCTCCCTTACTCTTCAAGTAAGGGAGAAACAAGCAGACATCATGACAGTAGAGAAGAATCAGACGATTGCAGATCAATACATGTGGCAGTCACAAGCGATGGAAACAACCAAAGGAAGGAATATGAGACACTGGCCCTAATCTGGAGTGGAGGTCCCTAAGAGTACAAACCCCGGAAGAACTGCCACACCCCCAAACTTCAAAGTCCGTCCCTTAATTGGTTCCTATTTCCCTGGAAACCTTGTGGACTTCCTTGCAATTTTGACCACCTCTGTACACGGTACACTTGTAACGACTCAAAGCCAGAGAGATGGAACAAGAGGTTTGACGCGAGTGCGAGACGATTTAATGACAATGAAACAAAATAACGGAACTGACGCAAATCAAAGTAAACATCCTAAAGAAAGTGAGAAACGTGCAAATGAGAGAACAGAATGTGAAGATAAAAACAACATACGGGGGCCAATCCGAAACTAACCAATGATGAAGCATAAAGAGTGAGCATGAAATGAGTGTAACATACCAGACATACGAACAAAAACATGACATGCAGGGTTTAAGTACACAGATAAATCATGGAGCTAGACTACACACAGGTGAAACCAATAACGACACAGTTGAAACCAATAACAGTATCGAGGAAGTAACAAAGACACGAGATTGTGACAACAATGTTGTTACTCCGTGTAATCTTGGACGGTTGTCTTGGAGTAACTAGCAGTTACTCCCTGGAATAAATTTGGATCAAAGAAAAATACCATGTGATTCCAGTCAGGACAGTCAGTCTCCTCAGCATCGGAGTCTTGAATAAATCCAGATATGTGTACTTCCTGTCTTCCTCTGAGATGATAACAGTGCAGAGGGTCTGAAATGTTTAAAATCAGAGGTGAGGGAGAACTGGATAGTGGACGTATTCAGAATTTAGAATGTATATGTTATGGGTTTCATTTGTGTTACTCTGCATTTTATACGCTCTTTCTCAACAGCCGACAATGCCAAAACTGTCCACAGAAACACTGACTTACTGTCACGTTGAGGACCCCGGCCCCTCCCCTTTGGGCGTGTGTAAACGTTGTCCACGTGCTTTGTCTGCGTCTGCGGAACTCTGTGGTGAAGGCTATGTTGTGTGAATAATGTGTCTCACCTGTGAATCGTCTCGTAATCACATGGGGCTAATGTGGTCTGTCTATTTAATGTGCGCTCGCGCAGTGTCCTGTGCTCGTCGTTGTCTAATGTCTACACGTTACGTGTGAAGTATTTGTTGCTCGTGCGCTATTGCGCAATTTTGTTTAAATAAAAAGTGACGTAAAAGAGGAGGATTCCTGTCTCGTCCTTCGTCCCTCGCCGAACGTCAGAGAACGACGAGCCATCAAGAGACAAAGATGCCAGGCTACAAGAGCAAGCCCAAGAAGGGAAAAAAGCCCAGCAAGCGGCACCACCGCTCTTCTTCCTCCCCCCCGCGCCGCGACGCCCCGCCGACTTTGGCGCAGCTCGAGCTGGACCCGATCTGTGCGTCCCTGCTGCGACAGGCGCGGGTGCATCACGACCCCGAGGCGGCGGAGAAGCTCCGCCAGGAGGCGGTGCGGCTTTGGGGAACATACCACCCCACTTCATCCAGGGAGCCCTCACCCCTGCGGGTGAGCTCCTTTGCGCTCTGTGGGGTGGAGAAGACCCCCGAGAGCGAGTTTGGGGAGGGGGACTCTCCAGGCGAGGAGGAGGAGCTGGAAGACGAGGAAGACAGCTACCCTCCGTCTTTATGCGACGCCTCCACCGTCAACTACGGTAGGGAGGAGGAGTCAGAGGAAGACGGCTATCCTCCGTCTCTAGATGACGTCTCTACCGTCGACTACGGTGAAGAGGAGGAGGAGGAGTCGGAGGAAGAGGACTACCTCCCTCCGCCCGTAGGTCCCTCTCCCCCTGTCGAGGAGGGCGAGGAAGAGGGGGAGGAGCAAGAGGGCGACGAGGAGGAGTACCCCCCGTCGGAGTGCTCCGCATGCCCCGAGGAAGACGGTGGGGAGGAGAACGGGGATTACCCTCCGTCCGAGGGCTCCTACACGGAGGAGGAGGAGAGCCCTCCCCCCTCGGAACTGTCCGCCGGGACGGTGAGGAGGAAGAGGAGTCCAGAGGCGGGTTCATCCCTCAAGCGCTCCCCAGCCAGCGACATGGACTGTTCCCGGGGTGGCAGCTCGGGGCAGCCCATGAGCTGGAGCCGTGGCAGTGAGGAGGAGATGGAAGCGGAGGAAGCCACTCCCACTGCCAGGTCCGGAGGGAGATCCCCGGACGAGGAGGGTTTCCCGTACGGCCCACCGAGGGGTGGGACCAACCGCGCTGCACCTGGCGCGTCGGCCAACCGCGCTGCACCTGGCGCGTCGGCCAACCGCGCTGCACCTGGCGCGTCGGCCAACCGCGCTGCACCAGGCGCGTCGGCCAACCGCGCTGCGCCCGGTGGAGGGTTTGCAGCAAGGGCAGGAGGAGCACCGCCCACCGCAGCACCTGCAGCACCAGTGGCTCCCGATCTCACTCCCCTCATCGCTCTCCTTCTGGCGCGCAGCCTGGCGCCGGTTTCATGTGTGTGTGTGCCTGTGTTCGTAAGTCTACCCGTATGTGTACCTAACCCCCTCTTCCCGTTTGTGTCTATGTGTGTAAGCGTGCCTGTTTGTGTTTTTGTAACCGTGCCGTTGTCTAACGTCTTTTCCCCTGTGTTCCCAGGGAGGGTGTTCTAGGCGGTCCGTGGCGGACGCTTCCCCGAGGGCGGTCACCTCCCAGACGCAGGACTGAGCGCGTCGGATCCGCCCATCGTCGTGGGTTCGGGGCACTCGGTCCTGTTGGCACCCCGGGACGGGTAGTGCCCTTGGAGGGGGCGTCTGTCACGTTGAGGACCCCGGCCCCTCCCCTTTGGGCGTGTGTAAACGTTGTCCACGTGCTTTGTCTGCGTCTGCGGAACTCTGTGGTGAAGGCTATGTTGTGTGAATAATGTGTCTCACCTGTGAATCGTCTCGTAATCACATGGGGCTAATGTGGTCTGTCTATTTAATGTGCGCTCGCGCAGTGTCCTGTGCTCGTCGTTGTCTAATGTCTACACGTTACGTGTGAAGTATTTGTTGCTCGTGCGCTATTGCGCAATTTTGTTTAAATAAAAAGTGACGTAAAAGAGGAGGATTCCTGTCTCGTCCTTCGTCCCTCGCCGAACGTCACACTTACATTGACTTAAATATAATTCAACTTAAAACCTTAAAACTACCGGATGCTAATATTTGCTAGACAACTCAAATTTAATTGAGACCAATGAAAACCCAATAAGACAATTGTATTTCAAAACTGTTTTTCAGAACTTGCTTAATTTATAAAGAAATGTTTTCAACTTGAATGTCTTGTTTATATCCAATCCGAAGTTACTATTACCTGTGGCTTGATGTAATTTAGCACTTTCTTCCTGTGATTGGCCGAGGCACACTTGGTGAGATAGTGATGAGCCTCATCTAGTCGGCCATTGGCTATCAGCCATCGTGCTGACTCTGGTATCCACCTGTAGGACAGAGTTGCCATGCAGGGATGGAATGGGATTGGGAAACATTGCTAGGCATCATTTGCATTGCTTTTTTTTAAAGTTGTTTGACACTAGGTTGAATCAGGTCAATCACTTACCAAAACTCACAACAATGATGTGCATGACTCTTACCACCAAGTGATTATGGCTAGTCCAATAGGAGATGTCACTATGATCACCAAGAGCCTCCAGTCGTTGATGAGGTAAGCGATACCCGGCAGTATCATGGTACTAAGAGACCAGTCAAGAGAGACTATGACTCCCATGGCGGTCCTGTGCTCGATGTCCGCCCACTCCACACCTTTGACGAGAAAAGAAAAACCCAGTTCTTCACCTCTCTGAATGGGCCACGTTTTCAATGTTTGATGTTTCACTGTTTCACGTTTCTGAAAGCCAGCGCTGACACTTTCGAAGTCATCTGTGCGTAGTCCGAGTCTCCCACTTACAGAGAACAATGGAGATGATACTGATGCCAGAGAGCGACAGTCCAGTGAAGAACCTCATGGCGGCAAACATGGCGTACGAGGTTGAGAGGGCACTGCTGATGCCGAAGAAGGCGGTGCACAGGTACGACACCAGCAGCATGCGTTTCCTGCCGTACCTGAAAAACGCCACGGATGACGTAGGTTAGAGAGAATATGAAACAGAAGCTCGCTTTCTGAACAAGCTATAGACTCATATAGACTGTAAGCTTCATGGGATATTGGTTCCTATCACATTAAGGTTCTGAGCACCTCACCGGTCACTCAGAATTCCGAATATGGCTGCTCCCGCCATCACGCCAGTGAAAAAGATGGTGGCGGTGCCTTTGTTCATCCCCTTCCTGTCACACACCAAGTCCCACTGAAGGAGAAGGAGGGGTGTTGATAGGGTGTTGACTAATTAGTTGGGCAATGTAGTTTTCATTTATTACAGCTCATTCAAAGAGTCAGGGAGGAAGACGGTATAAGCAGAGAGAGTGGATGAAAATTGCAAAGACACAGAGAATTACTTCAGAAGCCAAAGACACAGAAAATTACCTCAGAAGCCAAAGTGGACTTAAATGTGCTGTTGTCATACTCCCATCCATGCGGACACTGGACCACAGGGAGTGCTGTGGTGTTAGTCGAGTTATTCAGCAGGTGGAACTGGGGCTCTGAGAACATGTGACAGGAAGTAAAAGCCCCGTCTTCCTGTTTTGGAACGCTGACGGTCAGTCGCTGCTCCTGTGTCAGATTCTCAAAAATCCAGTCGTCATCCAGAGACGTGATGGCACAGTGGTGGGACGGAATGGCGGCTATGAAGTTATTTAACAGGAAGTGAAACGGCAGTGTGAGCCTCGGAATCACCAGCATGAGAACCAGTGTAATCTGGAATCGTCCCAAGCCCCCAACCTCTGCCAACAGATTCTCAAACTTCATCCTTTAGATCTCTAAAATGGACCACAAGCTTCAAACCACCAATTAAAGCCTAATTATTAAAAACAAGACCGAAAAGCCCTAACGATCAGATTAGAAAGCTGAGCAAGGAGATACAGGATTCCTCACAGGTGTCTTGAGAATGAGGCGAAAACAGAGAAGGTGTTGCAGACCCTAGTTTGTCCATTTACATTTACATTTAATCATCATCTATTCATACAATCATCTGCAAACAGAGACCATGTGGTTATGAGGATGATTACTGCATGAACTGTGTAACTGATGAAAGGTTTGGCAGACACAACTGAATGAGAAGAGCACATGACAGAGCCCCATGAATGGATCTGAATGATCTTCTGTGTACTGGATGATTAATTAACTCAATGCTTCTATATGTAGATATGTACATAGACATACAAGGCAAATTTATAATTCATGTCAATTAGTGGATGCTATACATTCAGAGGAAATCTATAAATGTTTAAATGTGTAGAGATTCTAGCACCCTTATACGGTGCAAAAGAAAAATGTGCTGCACATAGACAAAGCAATGCGTACTCAACACAATGGAAGTGGGCTACTATATAAATATATAGTCACGCTACAGCCCCAGACCCCTCCCCAGCGTAACACACACACAAACACACACACACACACACACATATATATATATATATATATATATATATAATGTATAGCTGTTTTTCAATGCCATTCTTTATAATTTTTTTTATCACTGTCACATTGAGGACCCCGGCCCCTCCCTTTTGGGCGTGTGTATACATTGTCCACGTGCTTTGTCTGCGTCAGCGGAACTGCGTGGTGATGGCTATGTTGTGTGAATAATGTGTCTCACTTGTGAATCGTCTCGTAATCACGTGGGGCTAATGTGGTCTGTCTATTTAATGTGCGCTCGCGCAGTGTCCTGTGCTCGTCGTTGTCTAATGTCTACACGTTACGTGTGAAGTATATGTTGCTCGTGCGCTATTGCGCAATCTTGTTTAATAAAAGTGACGTAAAAGAGGAGGATTCCTGTCTCGTCCTTCGTCCCTCGCCGAACGTCACACTAACCGTATTCTAACTATCTTATAAAATAATAACAGGCTCATGGAAATGCTCTGTTTTCTTTTTATAGTAAAATTATCGCAGCGTTTTAAAAAATCACAGATTTGATTAACTGAACCTTTTAAAAAGCCATTTAATTTAATATGAAATAATGTCACCACATCACAGGACATTTACATCGTTGTGTCCATGTTGAATCCTTTCCATACATAACTAATCTTGAGCATTTTGCTAACTGAATGAATATAGTGTTTCTAACCTTATTAAGTGAGTAAAAAAATCCCTAGGTAGGCGCCCAGGTGGCATCTGGACCAGATGGCAGAACCACCTCAACTGGCTGCTCTCAGTGTGGAGGAGCGACTCTACTCCGAGCCTCTCCCGGATGACCGTGCTTCGTACCTTATCTCTAAGGCCCGGACACCCTGCAGAGAAAACTCATTTCAACTGCTTGTATTTGCGATCTCATTCTTTCGGTCACCACCCAGAGCTCGTGACAATAGGTAATAGTCGGAACGTAGATTGACCAGCAAATCGAGAGCTTTGCCTTTTGGCTCAGCTCTCTCTTCACCACAACGGTCCAGTACAGCGTCCGCATTACTGCAGCCGCAACACTGATCCACCTGTCAATCTGTCGTTCCATCCTTCCCTCACTCGTGAACAGGGATCCAAGATACTCCTCCACTTGAGGCAAGGACTCACTCCCGACCCAGAGAGGGCACTCCATCCTTGTCCGATCCTTGAGAGTTCAACGCTCTCAGTTTTAGACGTGCTGATTCTTATCCCGGCCGTCTCGCACTCAGCTGCAAACTGACCCGATGGCCCGATGATGCCAACAGGACCACATCATCCGCAAAAAGAAGATGTGGAATCTTGAGGCCATCAAACCGAACCCCCACCACCACTTGGCTACGCCGAGATATTCTGTCCATAAAGGTTATGAACAGAATCGGTGACAAAGGACCGGGAACCAGTCTGACTTACTGCCGGCCATGCGAACCATGCTCCTGCTCCGTTTGTACAGGGACTGGATAGCCCGTAGCGGTGGGCCCCGTACCCTATACTCCCAGAGCACCCCCCAGAGGAATCCCCAAAGAACACCGTTGAATGCCTTCTCCAAATCCACAAAGCACATGTGGACTGGTTGAGAAAACTCCCATGCACCCTCTAGGACCCTTGCAAGGGTAAAAACCTGGTCCAGTGTTCTATGACCAGGACAGAACCCACATTGTTCTTCTTGCAACTGAGATTTGACCGGACTCACTTCTCCAGAACCCCTGCATAGACCTTACTGGAGAGGCTGAGGAGTGTGATTCCCCCGATAATTGGCACACCCTCCGGTCCCCTCTTTGTGCAGTTGAGCCTCTAGAGGTTTTTCTGCATACCAAATAACGAATAATACTGAAAATTCTTAAAACACAAGCCCATCATACAAAATTAATTTTTAGAACTTGTATAACTTTCTGCATTCCGATTTCCAGCCATCTACATGCAACTGTTCACTAGAAATCCTGTTCTGAACTTGGTTTACACGTACAACTTGAGTTGCCCTTTAAACTGTCCTTTTAAAAAGGCTACAAAGTAAGATGACCATGTTTTGTCACATAAAAATAATTTATTATTAAAGTATCACACTTTTGAACAGCATATAGAATGTTGGTAAATACCTTTATTTGCTTGCTCACAACATCTTATAAAAACATGTAATCCTGTCCATTGCTGAAAACGACAAACAATGCTCGACCTATCAGCGACATCGCTGCATCGTTTTAAGTAATCTGTTCTCGAATTGCAAACCTACATCTCTTTACTTTTGAATCCCTTAGTTTTTCTTGGTCTTTATTGGTTTATTGTTTTATTTCATAGTTTTATTTATTGGTTATACAGCTTTTTACACCTCTGCCTGCCTAAGCGAAGCTAAACTAAGATAAGCTCTCCAGAGCACACGAGATTGACTCTGTTTGCCGAAACTGAAGCAGTCGTAGATTATTTTGTTAGTGAATATTTTGATTGCATATACTTTTGGACATCATAGAAAAAGAAAAAGTTTACTTCAGCTGGAGTTTGTCGAGTTGTTGGTGTAGAATTCTAAACCCGGAAGTTAGCTAAGAACATTAAAGAAGCTATGAAGGTCTACGAAGGATGCAGTTGCGTTTGTGAGTATAAATTAACAGTTGTGAATATGAGAATGCATATTAAATATTGGAATATAAGCAGTATTAGAACGTTTAAGTACTGTTGTATTTTCCTCAGCATCGATTAGCCTCTAGGCATGGTTAGCTTAGCTAGCTTCTTGGAAGCTATATCATATTTTGGCTATATCATATTAATAATGGAAACTATAAGTAATGAACTTTCTGTAAGATGTCCAATGTTATTATTTTGTTTTAGTAAAAATGTTGCATGCTTTTATAGTGTAGTATACCACTATACTATAGTATAGTGGCCAACAGCTTGTATAAAGTCGTGGCACTTTGGAGAGGCCTTGGACACCTAGTGAACAATACTGTGGAGCTTTTCAGTAATTTCATGTATGTGCTCAATATTGTTTATTTTGTCAGACAACACTCTGTTGAATCAGAAAAAGCAGAGCATGACAAATTTTACGTCACCAGAGTACATTTACACACTTTAAATTCCCAAAATCAAACTATTTTTTGTTGTTTTGAAATTTTCCTCTGTATTAGAGGCACTCAAATTTACGCACAATTATGTAAATATAAACCTGGAGGTGAATCAATATGATGGCCCAACTGTTTACTTTAGTTTGAGCCTTGAATGATCATTTTGCTATATGTTGTATACCTTCAGATAACTAGTGTTAAAATGTATTAGGACAAATTGTTTAAAAATCTGTTCAAAATGGCCAAAAAGGGGAACCATCACCCTGGATTGACAGTCCAGAGGCACTGCCCCGATGTACACGCAATGTTGCAAAGTCTCACAACATTCAGAGCCTTATTTGTATGTGTGTGTATGCATATGTGTGTGAACATTTGTGTGCGAGTGCATGCATGTGTACACGTGTGCATACATGTTTGTGTTGTGTGTATGCATGCGTGTGCTATGAAACGTTGTCTTCCTTAATTTCCATTTTCAGTGGAGATTCACTCTTGATTGATCTTTTTCTGTACAAAAAACAAAAAAAAAAGGCAGACATGTGAAACTGGGAATGAATCTCTCAGTCTGACAGGTAGGCTGCATTTACACTATAAAAGCTTCCTATGTTAAACACCGTATGCTAGCTCTCTACTACTGCTATGGGCATGTTAATACCTCGTCTGCTCAATGTCTGCGATGGTCTCGGGGAGTCGTGCATGGTTGGTCTCTGGAAAAAGGGAGGTCACCAGTCCTGTGCAGACAGCCAATGTGCCAAAGACCACCTGGGGAAGGAGGAGCCACACCTCCTCCAGTAGCATAATGAGAGGAGAGATGGACGCGCCCAGCCGGGCCATAAAATTGGTGTAGCCCATCCCATTCTGTCTGCTCCGCCCACAGGCAGAGGGGAGGAGAGAGTGAAGGGGAGGAGTTAATGAGTTAGACGGGTGTACCTTATTAGTCTGAACTGTACAAGCCAGTCACGGTCAGAAGACACCAGGGGGGGGAAAACCCCTGAGTCAGTACATTCACCATCAGCTGAAACTAAACCTGCCTTTCAAACTAAACCAAACAAAATTCGCCCTTATTTCCTCTGGAAATACACATTAGCCCCCATATGGAGGCCTCATGGGCAAATATGCCTCATGGGCAAATTGCAAATATCTTTAATAATATAAACAATGTAGTGGTAAAGGGCAGCATCTGTTTACATTGTGTAGTGCTAAAGGGTGAACAGAAATTAGCATAAACAAAAAACAACAACAATAATAATAAACTGTGCGCAAGATCCTGTGTTTGAAACGAGCAGTTCGTGTTGTGTTGTGACTGACCTTACAGCTGTTGGATAGAGTTCTGTGGTGTACAAGGACACAGTGGTGAAAGAGGCTTCTGACAGCCCTTTACCCAACACTGCTATAACTGTGCGAAATGTCCAGTAGTCTAAACACAGACACATGCACAGAGACACACGAACACATGCACACATACACATAGTCTTAATTAGTGTAACTGCAGACTACCTAATTGTATCCTCAACCCCTGTAAGCAACAGGAAATATTTTGACTCATTTCAACTCATTACAAGTTTAAAAATAAAAGTTTACTGTAAAAGCCTTCACTGCCAAAATCTCCAAATCATTTTTCTATCAATGCAGAGATATTTTGTCCTTTAACACATATTTTTTGTGATGTGTTTGGACATATTTTGACACACCCACACACACACACACACACACACACAGTTGGATATCCATGTAACAGCTGTGAAAACAGACGCTATGTAGCGTGCGTTAAACGGCACCTTTAGGAAGGATGATGTTGCTGATGATACACACTCCCGTGAGCACGAGTGTGCCCACCTGGCTGGGGCGGCGGCCTAGTCTCTTCAGACTGAAGTAGACAAGGATCTTGGCGGGCAGCTCGATAGCGGCGTAGATGAAGTAGGTGAGGTGGAGGCTCAAGCCAAAGCCTGTGACATTTAAACTGATCCCGTAGTAGGTGGAGGCCACCCCGTACCTGTGGAGGTAGACCGTACACAGCATGGTCCTGATTGTCCTCGCGTGTGGCCTCTCACACAAACGTGGTCACACACTTACCATGCAAAGCCGGTTAAGAGGGTTAGTCTCCTTATGCGTGGGGTTTTGATGAGGTCTAAGTAGGTATAATTGTGACCCTGTTTATCGGCTGTTACTACAGTCAACAGAGTCTGAAAATGAGAAAATGAGATGGAGACAGAATGTTACAGTAGGAGTAATGGAAAGACAAGAAAGAGTTGCAAAAAGAATGAGTGAAAGAAAGACAAATGAAAACTGAACTATCTACTCTGTATTCCATACTGGGTGTAACAATCTTCTCTGCGTTCCATACAACATGTGTGTTGTATTGGAGCAACATGCAGCAATGTGCTCAGGCTGAAACAGCAGTACGGTCTTAGCACCTCTGGTTTGATCCTGGCTGTGAAGTCCTGTAGCCCGTTAACGCTGGCACACCTCTGCAGGTACCCATACGCCCTGTCTATCTTTCCGCTGACGATCAGCCACCGTGCCGACTCAGGGATCCACCTGTGAAGAGAACCACAAAGACAAAACGAGCCTGCACCCACCCGTACCACGGATGTGCCAAACTCATTATTCTTTTATTATTTATAGTTTTATTTTACTACTCAGTCAACTTTTAGGTTATTTTTGCTGTAACTTGGGAAGGAGTGTAACGCAATGTATGTTCTGTACATATGCAGAATTAACAATAAACTACTTGACTTCACTTGACACTGTATGAAAAATCACTTCTAATGTGAACAGATTCACATTAGAAGTGAATCTGTGGATGCACAAAGGGTTTGCTAGTGGGGGATTTGTTTGCTCCGATGCTCCTCAGGGATTCGTTTTGTGTGTGGTGTCCGTTTGTTCTGCACCACAAGATTTAGTATTACTTGATTGTAATTGTCTAAGATGCTAAAAAATGGACCATGCTGCACTTTGGAATATTTCTGTCAGGGTTCGACCCAGGCACGTGACTCCTGCTGCCACTAGGCGGAGCCCGCGAGCTGTAACCAGGGGCAATCAAGCCCGATAGGATGCACCTGTTCTACAGCCTTTTTAAGACAAGCGACTTCAGCAACTCATTGCTGAAGTTGTTTGTTGTTCTATGCACACACAGCCCAAGCCAGTTTTCTCTCGTCTCTAGATTTCCTCTCGTTTCTCTAGTTCTCCTGTTTCAACCCTGAGTGTTCTCAGGTTGTTTTTTGTTTCCTTCTGTCTTTTCCCTCTTTGTTCTTTGTTGGTTTGTTCTCCAGTGTTCTGGTTAACAGACTGGCAGGTAACCAGGTAGAAGCTATTGGTCTTGTTACCATAGCTTCCTCTTTTGTTTCTTATTTTTTCCCTTCCCCTCTGACACGTCGAGTTTGCCTCCGTGTACTTTTCGTTTTTTCCCATTTTTCTTTTTTGGACGCGTTGTATTTCTTTCCGCGTGTTTTTGTTTGTTTTACTTACCTGGTCTTTGCACACGTCGAGATTCTCCGTGTTGTCTTTCTGTTGTTTCCCTCTGGGGTTTTTTGTTTTCATTTTTTCCCGCATTCGCGGAGGTTTCATTTGGCAGTTTTTTTGCCGTTTGTTTTATCGGGTCGCGTTTGAGTCCTCACTACGTTTAAACCAACGCGTCACCGCCGAGATCGGCGGCGAGGCGTAACAGAACAACTTCAGCCAATTATGGACTCAGCTGACCCGTCAGCCGACGTGGTGCGGAATGCCCTCGCTATGCAAGGGCAGGCTATCGGCAGGCACGAGCAATCTCTTCGGGAAGTACTTACCCAGCTCCAGGCTATCTCTCTCGCGGTTCAAAAGCCAGATCCGCCCGTGACAGCTGCCAGTCCTCCGGTTTTCTCCGGAGCTGTGGGGTTGCTTGCCGATTCCCGTACAGAACCCGCATTGCCCGCTCCGGCACGTTATAGTGGTGATCCCAACGAGTGTAGGGGGTTTTTATTACAGTGCTCTCTGATTTTCGAGCAGCAGCCATCCCGTTTTCCCACAGAGCGTGCAAAAGTGGCTTATGTGATGGCGTTGCTTTCAGGGAGAGCACTACGGTGGGCTACACCCGTGTGGGAGAATCAACCCGAACTCTGTTCCTCTTTCGAACGGTTTTCTAGGGCTATGCGGCAGACGTTTTTTCATCCGGCTTCTGGAGGTATTGTCGCGTCGAAACTGTTGCGTTTACGACAGGGCAGATCTACTGTGGCAGAATACTCATTAGAGTTCCGCACTCTGGCGGCAGAGAGCAACTGGGGTTCAGAAGCACTGGGGGCTATATACACAGAAGGTCTAAGCGAAGAGATAAAGGACGAACTGTCCCTCAGAGAGCCACCCAGCGATTTAGATGACGCTATAGAACTCACAGTTCGGTTGGACAATCGGTTACGGGAGCGCAAACACCGCCGTTTGTTCGCTCCGTCCAGTATTAAACCAGTGTCTCCTGTACTCAAGACTGCTCAGGGGAACGGCGAAACTTCAGAACAGCCCGTGCAGTTAGGGCACACTCGTCTCTCTCTTCAAGAAAGACAAACTCGCTTACGAGAGGGCAAGTGTCTCTATTGCGGCCGGGCTGGTCATAGGATCGCCGAATGCCCCGAACTTCAGGGAAAAGGGCAGACTCGGCAAGTTAATGGGGTTGCACCGACGGGTCATGGTGCTTATGTCCCCAACTGCGGTCTGATGCCCCACGTAGTAGTCTCATGGAGGGGTTCTGACGAACACCGGGTTGTGGCTCTCGTAGACTCGGGGGCCACTGGTAATTTCATCGACTCCAACCTAGTAGCTTCCCTCTCCATACCTCTGGTTCCCTTAGAGAAACCTCTCTCAGTGTCCGCCGTAGACGGCAAGATGCTCACTTCAGGTGATGTTACCCACCAGACTGTTCCTCTAACGGTTACTATAGGGAACCATCACGAAACACTCACCCCTTATGTCATCGCTGCTCCTAAACTGCAGCTGATTTTGGGGTTTCCCTGGCTTCAACGCCACAACCCTGATGTTGACTGGCTCAACCTTTCTATCAACCGATGGAGTAAAGTATGCGAACAATCATGCTTGGTGCCACGCTGCAGTAAACCCGGGGAGAGACCAGAGGAAATAGCGGGTTTAGAAAAAGTCCCTGCTGTTTACCACGACTTAAAAGACTTATTTAGCAAACGCAAGGCGGGTTTCCTACCCCCGCATAGGGCCTGCGACATAGCTATCAATCTCTTACCTGGCACTACTCCTCCTAGGGGGCGTTTATTTTCTTTGGCACTACCTGAACGCAAGGCTATGGAAACCTACATTCAGGAAGCGCTCGCTGCGGGTACTATCCGTCCCTCTACCTCTCCCGCTGGTGCAGGTTTCTTCTTTGTAGGAAAAAAAGATGGGGGTCTCCGTCCTTGTATCGACTACAGGGGACTTAACAAGATCACCATCAAAGACCGTCACCCTTTGCCTCTTATGTCTTCCGCCTTCGAGGCCCTTCAACGGGCAACGGTTTATACTAAGTTAGATCTCAGGAGCGCGTATAATCTGTTGAGAGTCAGAGAAGGCGACGAGTGGAAAACCGCCTTCAATACTCCCTCTGGTCATTACGAATATTTAGTCATGCCGTTTGGTCTTATGAACGCACCCGCGGCTTTTCAGAGGTTCGTTAATGGTGTTCTTAGGGAGGCTCTGGATGAATACGCCTATGTTTATCTCGACGACATCCTGATATATAGCCGTACCATCACCGAGCATCAGCAACATGTTCGCCGCGTTCTCCAGTTGTTATTAGAGAATCACCTCTACATTAAGCTGGAGAAATCATTGTTCCACGTCTCCGAGGTGGCCTTCTTGGGGTTCATAGTCGCTAAGGGTCACCTGGCTATGGACCCCGCCAAAATCAAAGCCGTTACCCAGTGGCCCGTGCCCACGTCCGTTCGTTTGGTTCAACGCTTTCTGGGTTTTGCAAACTTCTATAGACGGTTTATCAGAAATTTTGGTTCCCTTGCTGCTCCGCTCTCTGCCCTTACTAGTAAGAAGTTGGGGAAATTCACGTGGACCCCTGAAGCCCAGAAGGCATTCGAGACGCTTAAGGGTCTTTTTACCAGTGCTCCGGTGTTGCGGGTTCCGGACCCCGAACTCCCTTTCATTGTTGAAACTGATGCCTCTGATTTGGGCGTTGGGGCGGTTCTCTCTCAGAGAGTCGGGAAACCGCCTAAGCTGTACCCCTGCGCCTACTTTTCGCACCGGTTCACCCCCACGGAAAGGCGTTATGACGTAGGGGACAAAGAACTCCTGGCCGTTAAAATGGCCTTAGAGGAGTGGCGGCACTGGCTGGAGGGAGCTCGTCACCCTTTTCTGGTCTGGTCTGACCATAAGAACCTGACGTACCTCCAGCAGGCCAAGCGTCTCAACGCTAGACAGGCTAGGTGGGCCCTGTTTTTTAGCCGTTTCAATTTCACGTTGTCATATCGTCCGGGTTCTAAAAACACTAAGCCCGACGCTTTGTCTCGGCAGTGGGAACCTCCTCATGTTGACAGTTCCCCGGAAACCGTGCTTCCCCCGGGGGTTGTAGTGGCACCCATCAGGTGGGGTATAGAAAAAACCGTGCAGGACGAACTCGCCAATGAACCCGGGCCTAGTAGTGTTCCTCCTGGCTGTCTGTACGTCCCCTCGACCGTCCGGCGCAAGGTCCTCTTGTGGGGACACACTGAACGTTACGCAGCGCACCCTGGAGCTAGGCGGACCGCCGAGCTCATAAGACGAAGGTTTTGGTGGCCAGCTATGGATCAGGAGATCCGCGACTTTGTAGCCTCCTGCGAGGTGTGTAACCGAAGTAAGGCGCCACGCAACAAGCCTAGGGGGTTGTTGCACCCGTTACCCACACCCTCCAGACCATGGTCTCATATCTCCCTTGACTTCGTCACCGGGCTTCCGTCCTCTAAAGGACTTACCACCATTCTCGTGGTCGTGGACAGGTTTTCCAAGTTTAGTAAATTTATCGGCCTGCCCAAACTGCCCTCCGCCCGGGAGACCGCGTCTCTCTTGCTCATCCATGTTGTCCGCAATTACGGGTTCCCTCAGGACGTGGTGTCCGATAGAGGGCCCCAGTTCGCCAGCAGCTTTTGGAAGGCGTTCCTGTCCCTTCTCGGCGCCTCCGCTAGCCTGTCTTCGGGTTTCCATCCCCAGTCCAATGGCCAGACTGAGCGCGTAAACCAGGACCTGGAACAGACCCTCAGGTGCCTGGCTTCCTCTAACCCTGCGTCCTGGGCTGACCACTTGTTGTGGGCCGAGTACGCCCACAACACGCTGTGGCATTCGGCTCTGGGCATGTCACCCTTCGAGTGCTTGTTCGGATACGCCCCTCCGCTGTTTGCAGACCACGAACAAGCCGTGGCTGTGCCTTCCGCTAGGGCTCAGTTTCGGCGCTGCCGCAAGGCATGGTCAAGGGCCCGCTCGGCCTTGTTGAAGGCCTCCTCCGCCTATTGCCGCAGCGCCAACAAGCACCGTCTCCCTGCGCTGTCCTTCCGTCCTGGGCAGCGTGTGTGGTTGGCGGCTGGAAACTTACCGGTTCGGGGTGGTACTAGGAAACTGGCTCCTCGCTTCCTGGGTCCATTTAAGATAGACCGTCGCATTAACCCGGTTACCTACCGTCTGGTTCTCCCTCCGTCCATGCGTGTCCACCCGGTGTTCCACGTGTCCCACCTCCGTCCGTACTTGTGTGGTTCTTCTCCCGCCCCGGCTCCTCCTGCGCCGCGTATGGTTGGTGGGGGTCCGGTTTACACTGTGCGTCGTCTTTTGGACGTCCGTCGGGTTAGGGGGCGGGACCAGTTTCTGGTGGATTGGGAGGGTTATGGGCCTGAAGAGCGGTCTTGGGTCCCCAGGGCGCGCATCCTGGATCGTTCCCTGATCACCTCCTTCTATCGCGACAGGGCTGTGGCCCTGGGCCCGCGGGGACTCGGGCCCAGAGGGGGGGGTTCTGTCAGGGTTCGACCCAGGCACGTGACTCCTGCTGCCACTAGGCGGAGCCCGCGAGCTGTAACCAGGGGCAATCAAGCCCGATAGGATGCACCTGTTCTACAGCCTTTTTAAGACAAGCGACTTCAGCAACTCATTGCTGAAGTTGTTTGTTGTTCTATGCACACACAGCCCAAGCCAGTTTTCTCTCGTCTCTAGATTTCCTCTCGTTTCTCTAGTTCTCCTGTTTCAACCCTGAGTGTTCTCAGGTTGTTTTTTGTTTCCTTCTGTCTTTTCCCTCTTTGTTCTTTGTTGGTTTGTTCTCCAGTGTTCTGGTTAACAGACTGGCAGGTAACCAGGTAGAAGCTATTGGTCTTGTTACCATAGCTTCCTCTTTTGTTTCTTATTTTTTCCCTTCCCCTCTGACACGTCGAGTTTGCCTCCGTGTACTTTTCGTTTTTTCCCATTTTTCTTTTTTGGACGCGTTGTATTTCTTTCCGCGTGTTTTTGTTTGTTTTACTTACCTGGTCTTTGCACACGTCGAGATTCTCCGTGTTGTCTTTCTGTTGTTTCCCTCTGGGGTTTTTTGTTTTCATTTTTTCCCGCATTCGCGGAGGTTTCATTTGGCAGTTTTTTTGCCGTTTGTTTTATCGGGTCGCGTTTGAGTCCTCACTACGTTTAAACCAACGCGTCACCGCCGAGATCGGCGGCGAGGCGTAACAATTTCATGTCTCCAGAGCTGGATTTAGACAACACACTTGTGCAAGGAATCTATCCACAAGAGGAGCTTGACCTGGGCTTGTGTTTCACACAAACATACATATTCATACATTTTAAATATTAATGAGTAGCACAACTGCCTTACCACCAGGTGACTACAGCCAGTCCAAGGGGAGTCGTTACCGTGATGATCAGCATCCTCCAATCAGTGACCATATAAGCAATTCCAGCCAACATCAAATTGCCCAATGTCCAGGCAATGCTACCAATTACCCCAATGAATGTACGGTGCTCGATGTCTACCCACTCAATACCTACAACAAAAACACCAAATACTGTACGTTTTCAAAAGACTTCATATCCACACAATATTAGCAACATTTCATGTAGTGTACAATATAGTATATGACATTCACACATGCTAATCCCAGACCAGTGAGAACCTCTGTGTAACAGTATTCATATTGAATGAACAACTGAATTAAGTTATTGTTTTCATGATTCTCATGCAGTGAAACAAAACAGTAAAGAACACCATGTTCCATAATTTTAGCTTGATGTTATTTCCTCTTATCAGTTGTTAAGATAATCTGAAAGACCTGTGAAGATCTGTAGAAAATTAGTGAGTGAGAGACACGTAAACAAGCAAGTGAACGCAAGTGAACCTAAGATAAGACAGATAAAAGCAAATGTAAATGTGCCATATTTGTCAATTGTGATTTTTCACCAAAATCTAAATTTGTCCTCCACTTTTTACCCATCTATGCAGTTAGAACACACACACACACACACACACACACACACACACACACACACACACACACAAGTGATTACTAGGGGGTTGTGGTGCACACATGCCCAGAGTGGTGGGCAGCCCTAGCCTGGCGCCCAGGGAGCATTTGGGGTTAGGTGCCTTGCTCAATGGCACCTCAGTCATGGCCTCAGGCCTGGACACTAAAATGAGATATTGACAAAAGGACAAACTGTGGTTTCCAGACTAGTAAAATTTTTTTGTAAATTTAAGCTCAAAGCAAAGTGTGACTGAACAGACACAACCCAAAGACAAATCTGACAAAGTTACAAATGAGCTATAACAGACTACCTGTCCATCCACACCACACGCCTTGTCTAGATCAGGGGTCCCTAACTCCAGAGTCCAACACAGCTTGCAAATTTCCAATCAGGAAAACAGAGCTTGGAACCCTTATGCTGAGTAAACAAGAGGTTCAGAGGAACATCAGGTAGGATGAAGACCAGGAGAAGGCTACAGCACATCGACTCACAGAGAACAAGGGTTATTATGCTGATTCCAGCCAGGTTGAATCCGGTGAGAAAGCGGAAGACAGTAAACATGATGAAGCCAGTGGAGAAGGCACTGGCTGTGCTGAAGACCAGGGAGGTAACATAGGACACCAGCAGCATTGTCTTCCGCCCATACCTGCAGACACACATCTCCAGATATTGACAAATTCTGGTGACAATCAATCAATCAATCAGTCAATCAATCAGTGTTTATTTATATAGCACTATCTGCAACATGCTTTATCATTTCTGAGATACACTGCTGTCATAAGGAAACACATCTGTTTTTGGAAGTTGCAGCTTGTTTGGAGGTGATGCAATAAGACCACTTCATGTTCTCGATGACCTTTAAATCCAGTGGGCAAGTTGTTCCACCACATGTATCTGGGCAACCATAAACAATTTTTGTCAAATGAACCTACATTTAGTTTGCATCGTTCTGTGGGAAGATGGACCATACAGATGAAATAATATATTATTATACTATATTATATATATTATAGTTATTATAATATTATAGTAATTTTTTTGCCTGTCAAAGTTTTTTTTTTTGGCATATCTTGCACAACCAGTCTCGCATCAAAAGTAATTTTCTCACTTTAAAAACTATATCAGACATATTGGTGATTTGCCCGTGTGTAAAAACCTGTGCCTGAATGAGCAGAGGTGTAGCTGCGGGTTGCTAAGCTCAGCCCTTTTCCAAGGTGGTGTCTGTAAGTAACACTGTATGTGAAACTCATATTCCCTCCTTACATAAAGGTCAGTCACATATTTGCTGATTGAATCCTAACAATAAATTATATTTAAAATATTACATGCAGCATCTAATGGTCAGATGAAGACAGAAGAACCCAAATAGAGGCTCCTGGTTCTGGCCAGTGTCGCTTTGTGGGTCCCTACAACCTACTTGCATGGAGTGGTAAATAATTCATAGCATTTTCTGTGATTGATTTCTGTCATAACTAACTAAGTAGGTTGTTTGTTAATAGCTAAAACGTTTACCACCATTGTATCAACCACACAGTTGGGAGTCTACACTGACAAGTTTTATTCAATTTAAGACTGCTATGTCTATTGTGTAATTTGTTGAACATGAATATAGTTATCAAACTATATTCATGTTCAACAAATGTATTTCATGAACACCAATGCAATCACTTTGATGAGGGATTATGTTATTAATCACAGTATTTGGAACTGTACTTCCTCAGATGGGTCCACTTAAACTGTCGGCTGGTTCTGCTTACCTTATGATGCAAGATGAGCCTCAAGCTTACAATTTAGTGACCCAAACTTTTGTTAGCTATTTGAATTAAGAGAGCACTGCTTAGCCCTCAGATGATGACACCCATCCTGCACTGTATCCATTGGTTTAATTCAAGCTATAGGTTGACTTAAGGAAACAAGGTCTCATCTTACCCCACTCTTCTCTACTGTGTGTATATATCACACATCACTCATAACATTTACACCTGATGTCCAGGGAGATTTTGTGCTGATGGGGGTGTTGACTGTGTTGACTTAGGGCCATGTAAGATTTGAAATGTTGATTAAGTAAGAGAAGACCAAGAAGATTATTTAAGAAGTGGTCTACTAACGAGCTCATCAGTAAATTCCAGTGCTAGGATGGTCTTACTTGTCAGAAAGAATGCCATAGATTACAGACCCAAACATGACGCCAGCAAAGAAAATGGAAATCGATGCTTTGGTTAGTCCCTTTGTTTGACACACTAGATTAAACTGCAGAGAAACAAAAGATATACATGTGAGTTGTATATTTGGTTGTAACTTCAATTCTTGATCTTACACTGTAAATGTCATGTACCTCCGTGACCAAAGTGGACTTAAATGTGCTGTTGTCATACTCCCATCCATGCGGACACTGGACCACAGGGAGTGCTGTGGTGTTAGTTGAGTTATTCAGCAGGTGGAACTGGGGCTCTGGGAACATGTGACAGGAAGCAAAAGCCCCGTCTTCCTGTTTTGGAATGCTGACGGTCAGTCGCTGCTCCTGTGTCAGATTCTCAAAAATCCAGTCGTCATCCAGAGACGTGATGGCACAGTGGTGGGACGGAATGGCGCCGATAAAATTATATAACAGGAAGTGACAAGGCAGGGTGATGCGAGGAAACACCAGCAGGATAGTGAGGGCAATCTGGTACCGTCCAAACCCATCTGTCTCAGCTAGGACGCTTTCAAACTTCATCATGACCTGAGGAATCAATCATCCAGTGGATCAGTTAATCAATCAATCAATCAATCAATCAATCAATCAATTAATTAATGAACCAATATCTGGACCCCCTCTGAATTCTTTATGCCAAGCACCAATACCATATCTTGGAGTACCTTGGAGATGGATACCACATCTCAGAAAACATTAGACTTTTCTGTCAATTAACTATGTATACAAAAAAGCTGATTATCTCTAAAGCCCCTAGAGATGATACTGAAGAACTGCATTAGATGGCATTTTGATAGCAGTTTTTAACCACAGCAAAATGTGAGCAGCTTTCCCCAGTATGACTTTTCATTTAATGTTTATTCTAATGAACGCTTAAAACACAGTAAACCACATGCAGTATTTTCTTGATCTGTTCCATCACCCTGAAAGTCAGGCTGGACAGTGGATTGAACTGTGTCCTGCTGTGCCCAGATGTGTAGAAGCTGGCTTGGAATTAGAAGTACTTCCCTTTTTGAACAGTGAATTCAAGACCTTCAACATGTCCATTAAATCACTCTCAGGTAATGCACATTTTTTTTTACATAAATGAATGACTGATGAACCCAGGCTGTGTTATTTGTCAGTAATGCACAGGTTTTAGCTTGAATTTCACTGACTGCAGTGGACGAGATTGTGGTGTTCAGCAAGTAGGACCAGTGCCTTGACAAGCAGCGACTCTTTGCATCATCTGTGTGGTTTCTAAGTATCTCACAATTCTCCTAGAAATCATTTACATGCTTGGACATCTCAAATGTTTAGAAGAGGTGTAAACGATCTGATGCACAAATGTGCTAGAATGACAGTCCCTTCAACCTTATCAAAATGCACATGTAATTATTTGGGCAGAACCATTGAGAAAATGAAATAATCAACTCACCTGTTGCAGCACGTGAGTTCAGTGGATTCGATCTGAAGGCACACACTGAACTTCACCCTCCACACACCAAAAAGTCCAGTGTTGAATTAACTCCCACAGAGTTAATTTTAACACTTTATGAGGGAGGGTTTATATAGCTCCACACTTTGCAGTTAAATTGACACTTCCAAAATAGTTAAACATTTAACACTTGGTGAGAGTTACTATATTAACTGTCAAAACAAAGTTAAAAATAACACTATGGGATAAAATTTGTTTTTTTTTATTCGTTATTTTTACGAGTTAATTTTTTGTACTTTTTCAGTAATGTTAATTTCACCCTCTACATAGTTAGTTAATAACAATATTAAAATATTAAAATAATAATAATATTCCCATTTTTTCAGTTTTTTGCTTTTTTTCTCTTGAGGTTCTTCAAAGTAGAACTAAAACATTGTGAAAGAAGGTACAATGTACAAACTTTCATCTCGAACATGGCATGAATATTAAAACCATTGTAGAAATTAAGCTCAGATGTGACCAGCAATGGAGCACAAGTAAAAGAAAGACACAATCACACCACTCATTAAAAATGTAGGATTTAATGAAAAAAGTGCACTAATGCAAAACCCATGACATAATCCAAATAAAGGATACAATAACCAGAAGACTGACTGTGATCCAGACAAAAAGTGATCAAAAAACCAGGACTCCGATACCCTTGCCCAGATCAGGATTCCTGGGGCCTCACCCTGGATCCAGACCTGGCAGAGTAGCTCCTTGGTGAGCACCTGGTGGCCGGGTTTCTATCCATGGAGCCCGGCTGGGCACAGCCTGAAGGAGACACATGAGTTCACTCTCCCATTGGCCCATCACCTGTGGGAGAGGTAGTAGTAGGGGTACGGTGCATTGTGGATTGGGCGGAGGCTGAAGGCAGAGGCCTTGGTGTACCAATCCTTGGTTACTGAAGCTGGCTCTTGGGACATGGAACACACAGTTTGGGTTCTGGAACCAATCCTCTCGAGAGAGGCTGTACTTTATTCTTTTCTGGAGTTGCCCTGAACAGCTCTGACTGTTGTTTGTGCTTATGTACTAAATGGCAGTTCGGAGTACCCGGCCTTCTTGGAGTTTTTAGAGGGTATACCGGAAGGTGCCCCTTCTGGGGATTCCATTTTTCTGCTAGGGTACTTCAATGCTCACTTGGGCAATGACAGTATGACCTGGAAGGGCGAGACTGGGAGGAATGTGCACCCTGATCTGAACCTGAGTGGTGTTCTGATATTGGACTTCTGTGCTTGTCAAAGTTAGTCTATAACGAACACGATGTTCGAGCACAGAGGTGTCCATGAGTGCACATGGCACCAGGACACCTTAGGTCGCAGATCGATGATTGATTTTGTAATCGTGTCGTCAGACTTGAGACCTTGTGTCTTGGACACAGGTAAAGAGAGCAGCTGAGCTGTCAACCGATCGCCACCTAGTAGTTAGTTAGATCAGACGGCAGGTGAGGATGCCGGACAGACCTGGCACACCTAAACATATCATGAGGGTTTGCTGGAAATGTCTGGCAGAGGAACTTGTCAGAAAGGTCTTTAACTCCCACATCCGGCAGAGCTTTGACTGCATTTCGAGGGAGGGATCCTGAGTGGGCCTTGTTCCATGCCTCCATTGTCAATGCAGCAGACCGGAGCTGTGGCCGAAAGGTTGTCTGTGCCTGTTGTGGCGGCAACACCCAAACCCAGTGGTGGATGCCTGTGGCAAGAGTTCGGTGAGACCATGGAAAGTGATTTTTGATTCTGGCAAACTGTCAAGCAACTCAGGATGGGGAAGGGGTTCCTGACCAACACTGTATACAGTGGTGCAGAGGATCTGCTGACCTCGGCTGGGGATGTCATTAGGCGGTGGGAGGAATACTTCAAGGATCTTGTCACTCCCCTCCATCATGCCTTCCACAGAGGAAGCGGAACTAGAGGACTAGGACAGGGGTTTACCCATCACTCGGGCTGAGGTGACCCCCTATGCGGCAAGGCTCCGGGGGTGGAGGAGATCCGCCCTGAGTTCCTTAAGGCTCTGGATGTTGTGGGACTGTCTTGGCTGACACGTCTTTGCAACATCGTATGTACATTGGGGGCTGTGCCTCTGGACTGGCAAACTGGGGTGGTTGTTCCCCTTTTTAAGAAGAAGGACCAGAGGGTGTGCTATCGGGGAATCACACTCCTCAGCCTCCCTGGTAAGGTCTATGCAGGGGTTCTGGAGAAGAGAGTCCGGTCTACAGTCGAATAGCAAGCTAGGTACACTTGTACAATTAACTCCCAAACATCACATGATCATATTTTTCATGGCTATGTAGGAAATACAAATATGTTAACAAGAAACATTATTTTGAAAGAATAGCAAGTAATGTATTTATGTTTGATTAGTTATTGCTTTTCCTATTTTGCTGGTTTATTGTTAATATTTCTAGCCACATTTGCTGATCACTTATTCTGAGTTTCAATTATCTTTCACTCAGCATATAGAGTGCCATTAGAATTGAGCTTCTCTTAACTACGGTAATACGATAAGAAATAAGAATAATAAGAAATTATAAGAAAATTCCATCCATCCATATGCATCCACTTACCTGGGTCATGTGGACAATTGGACATGCTCCCAGTTGGACATGTCTGGAATGCCTCACCAGGGATGTGTCCAGGAGGCATTTGAACCAGGTATCCAAACCACCTCAACTGGCTCCACTGTACATGTAGAAGTAGCGGCTCTCCCGGATGGCCAAAATCCTCACCTGATCTTTAACAAAGAGCCTGGACATCCTGTGGTGGAAAATAATTTCTTGTATCCGTGATCTCATATAATCCTGGCCACTTCGCACTTGGCTGTAAACTGATCCCACAAGAGCAGAAGGTCCTGACTCCAACAAGACCACATCATCCACAAAAAGGAGTAATAAAACCCCCTGAAACCCTCTCTGCTACTTATCTACACCAAGAAATTCTGTCCATAAAAAAGTTATGAACAGATTCAGTGACAAAGGGCTGTCCTGACGGAGTCCAGTCTGACTTACTCCCAGCCATGCAAACCAAGCTCCTGCTCCATTTGTACACGGACTGGATAGCCCATAGCAGGGGCCCAGTACTCTATACTCCCGGAGCACTCCCCAGAGGAATCCCCAAGGGACATGGTTGAGTGCTTTCTCCAGATTCACAAAACACATGTGGTGTCAGGGCTGGCTCGGCTGCCACTCCCTCTACCACCAGGAGGGGCACCTGAGTCAGTCCTAGACTTGCGGGATGTAATCAGTAATGATCCGTTTCAGCTGTCTGAAGGCTTCTTAAGGAAGCTTTGGGAAATGGATCATTGCTGATTCGTTGTGGTTTCCTATGCGTTCTCAGCTGGTATCCTCATTCTCTTTGGTTACTACTCTCAAGTTACTAGGTGTCTCATCACCGCTCTCTCTCTCTCTCTCTCTCTCTCTCTGTTTTTTCTCCTGCTCTCCTTCGAGATATCTCTCCTGCGTTGCTCCCTGACCTCCCTCAAGTTTTCACAAGCCTGTTTCTCTTCCTGTCCTTTTTGTCTTTATTTTGGGAAGGGTTTTGTTTTGTTGCGGCGTTTTCTCCGCCCCTGGCATTTTCAGTTTTGTTTTCGCATTGCTATTATCCGCGCTATATTTAGTTACAGTTGTTATTTTGTTTCTTTTTCCTGTCTCCTTACATTTGAGCTTTTGTCTTTTCACGCGTCGAGTTTTCCACATTTGTTTTGTTTGTTTGGTTCAGCGTGATCTCATTCTTGCATTCTGTTTTTTACAAACGCAGTTGTGTTGTTAGACGGCACTTGGCTCCTCCTTTTCACACTGTCACTATACGCGGTGAGTACCTCCCTGTACTCCCGTGTTACATGTGGACTGGTTGAGACTCCCAAGCACCCTCTAGATCCTTTGCAAAGGTAAAAAGCTGTTCCAGTGTTTCATGACAAGGACAGAGCCTGCAATTTTCCTCTGAGCGAAAGTCACTTTCCATGGTCTCATCACTACCTGTCTGCTGTATCCACAGTCCGATAAGCCAGGCAGATCTGAAGATCTTTCTGACATTGTCAGCAAACCTTAATTAATGATATGTGTGGGTCTGCCCTGTCTATCCGGCATCCTCCCCAACTATCTGATCCACCTTCCAGAACCCCTCCAAAAACTCCAAGAAGACAGAGTACTCCGAACTGCCATTTGGTGCATAATCACAAACAACAGTCAGAGCACGTTCCCCAACCCGAAGACGCAGGGAAGCAACCCTCTTGTCTACTGGAGAAAAACCCCAGCACACAGGCAGTGAGCCAGGAAGCTATGAGTAAGCCCACTCCAGCCCTCTGCCTTTCACCCTGGGCAACTCCAGAAAAGATTAAAGTCCAGCCTCTTTCGAGTGGATTGGTTCCAGAACCCAAACTGTGTATTGAGGTGAGCCGAACTATATCTAGTTAGTAACTCTCAGCCTCACACACAAGCTCAGAATCTCCCAAGAGTCAGCTTCAGTAACCGAGGATTGGTACACCAAGATTTATGCAATAATCCCAAAAGTATTTATAAACAGTTCCAGGTGTTACTGATTGAGTTTTTAGATGTATATCTCATACTTAATTTATATTACAGCCACACCATAGAACATTTTGCATGTGTACCTTACAATAAAAACCAAAATAAAACTGTTACATAAAGCATATTACATTTTGCCTTATTGATATATTATTTTGGAGAAAAATTGCTTTTTAATCAGTATTTTTATTTGATTACAGTACAGATCAGGCATCATGTCACACACCCACATACTGTTGTACTCAGTCTGCACAACTGTTAGCATGTTCTCTCTGCTTTGTGTTCTGGAGCCCGCGATTGATGACAGGCTGAAGAAGATGCTCTGGGATAACATTGATGCTGGCAATGGCTGATCACTGTACACAAAAAAATAATTGTTGTAGACAATGTGCACAGCAGATCCGTTCCGTACGTGCAGTCTGGAGATCTGCTCATAGGTCAGCATACATACGGGCCTACAGCTCCCTAGCAGCAGAGAATCCACGTGGAAATCACACTGAGCACGTCTCTCACGTCTCGCATGAATCTCTAAAAATAACTTTCCTCAAACTACTTTGACACAACTAACTCAATGCTTCAGTCTGTACAGTATCCTGACTTATTTTAACATCTCAATGCTGTCTCAAAGTCGTTTTCAGACTTTAAAAAAGTAGTTTTAGTAAAGAATACAAAAGATACCAACCTCGAACTGAGAGGCTCACAGAAATAACTTCAGTCTTAGCAGCCTCTTAAAGGGTATTACACAAACCAAAATGTAACCCATTTTATACCCAGGTTATAAACCAGGATACTATATTTTAATTTGAAAGCTGTTATTAAATATTCTAATTTAATTAAGAAATAGTTTTCCAGATATGAATACAAAAAATAATATTTTTATTTTATTTATTTAGTAAATGTTAAATTGGTTTACTCTGGTTTACACTGAATCCAGCCAGCCAATCAGGTGGCGGCTTGGACAGACGGGGAGAGTTTGTTCCCGCTGACAGAGATTTCACTTCTGTTTGCATCCTTGCCAGCAGATGAGACTGAGGGTTCTCCTGCTGCAAAACAGATGAAAACGAATTAAATATTTAAAATTAAGAGATATTTAGTAACCTGTTGTTTATCTGAAAACACCTGAGGGAAAGTATTTCGTTGAGGAACGACGAACGTATGACACTTTTGTACTGGTAAGCAGAAATGCTAACTTTGCATTTGTATATAGTATAGTAGCTAATGGTAGATCCGTTTAAACTAGCTTGTATTTTAGGTAGATACAGCGACAATATACATGTTTTATGATCAGGTTACATGTTTAATACTATTGCTAAAAGAAAAGGAGTTTGAGATTGAGTGTTATATATCACATTATCATAAAGCTTATTAAAAGTGTTGGCGCGAGTTGAGTGTCGTAAGCGCATGCGTGAGAGTGAGTTTTGGCGCCTAGTGCTGCAGATGACGCTTCATGCTGATTAACGTCAGTATTCCTACTTTTGGTGTATAAAAGTTGTAAATATAGTGATTAAATGCGATTATTCATTGTATGTGTTGCAAACACTTTACATATGTTCAGTTAATTGTGAATTACGTTCTTTATTACTGTTTTGTGTATTTGTATGGATAATATAGTAATGAGATAAATATGGCCTTATTATAGGTCAGGGTTTTTCTTTGGTTGGATGATCACATTTGGACCAATCCATTGATGGCGAGTCTCCCAGACTAACCTAGAGGCTTTTCTACATTCCATGGACAACCATTGAACTGAAACTTGATTCCTTGACTTGAGCTCTAGATATCAACAAGAACTGGTAGGAGGAACACTTACCTTGCAAACTCCATGGACTGAATAGTTCCATCAAATGTGGGACTAAAAGAGAAGGACATTAACACAGACACACATTGAATTCACATTTATTTAATCACCCTGAATATTTTGATTTATTTATTTTCTACCCAGATTAGACATAGTCCTTTCTAATATTCTTTTGTGTTTTGTTTACTTATCCTTTGTAAATAAATGTGAATGCCTTTTCAAATGTCCAACAGTGCCAAGTAATTTTCTTGAGTTGCTGGTTGCCTGAGCTCCGTAGCGATCCTGGTACTCTTCTGATTGGCCCATGTGTATACCAGTTTAATGCACACATACTCTGTCCACATATCTAAACGCTGATTATTTATATACTTACCTGTTATTATAATTTTACCATAGCCGTTGAGTATATATTTATTAGTGGTGGGAATTTAACGCGTTAATTTCGATTAATTAATTACAGAGAAAATAACGAACTAAAAAATGTACCCATTTTAACGCATGAGACACTTTTGCACCGTGGAATGTTTCTCAGTGCACAAATTCCAGGCAGACAGATTATATGGACGAGCTCAAGGACGATGAACATGATGGAGATGACTGAAGAGACTATGCTGGTGGATGGGAAATTTTAATATAAGAAACTTCCAAATGGACGTATAAACAAAAATAGTGTTATTTGCACTTTATGCAGGACGCTTATCACAGGAACACTTCCACCCTTCATTACCACCTCAACGCAAAACATGTTGGGGCTAACGCTCAGGTCAGTAATGATAACTTAGCTGCTAAATGTATTCCTAGTACGAGCAAACAGTGTTGCCAGTCAACACTCGACCACATGTCGGGGTTCAAATTAAGAAACAAAATGTCAAAGTCCACGTCAGACAAATTGACCAATTCGCTGGCGAGATGGATTGCTGTGGACTGTAGACCGCTCTCTGTGGTCAAAGGCTTAAGTAAGACGCGGCAAGTTTAAACGCCTTTGCCGTTCGCGGAGGTTTGCGCGAGGTGGGATACTCGCGAGAGTATAATCCATAATAAATAATCCAGCCTTGAGCGGGCCCAGGGATTACGTCACGCAGCGTGCGGCCTTAGTGCCTGTAAATTTAAATTTTAATAGTCCAATGAAGGTAATTTAAAAACCAGGACATTTCCTCACTTTAACAAAAACCTGGGATGCCTGGGACAGGATGTGAAATACGGACATGTCCCGGGAAATACGGACGTTTAGTCACCCTACTTTAAGAGAGCTGGACTGTTTGCCATACCTAGCCACGGCACGTTTAACGGCTTCGGCTTTTTCAGCTGGATCTTTATACATCTTGTCGTGTTTTGTCTCGAAAAGCTTCTTAAACATGGGTCTGTGGCGAGTGTTGAGTACAGAGCGTTGAGAGATTTCGATTGGAGGATTGTGCTCTCCGTCTGAGATTTTTTATTACCAATTTTTTTTTTTGCTGATGCTGGTCCAGCGTGTCGCGTGTCAGTGATTATGCCTCGGCGTGCCACAGGTTGCCAACCCCTGTCTTATGGTATTTCACAAAATCACAAATTACATCATAACAGACTGTAACATCAACTTTTATTTAAATTATTTAAACAGGATAAAGTTGAAACTAAGATACTGTGTGTGTGTGTGTGTGTGCGTGTGCATGTGTGCGCGTGCATGTTTGTATGTCCATACATGTTTGTATGTGTGTGTATGCATATGTGTGTGTGAACGTGTGTGCATGCACATATAAACGTGTGCATACATGTTTGTGTTGTGTGTATGCATGCGTGTGCTATGAAGCGTAGTCTTCATTAATTTCCATTTTCAGTGGAGTTTCACTCTGCTCCAGCATAGTGAGGCAGATTGATCTTTTTCTGTACGAAAAACAAACAAAAAGGCAGACAAGTGAAACTGGGAATGAATCTCTCAGTCTGACAGGTAGGCTGCATTTACACTATATAAGCTTCCTATGTTAAACACTGTATGCCAGCAAAAGATCAGCGTATGGGCAGAGTTGTATAATCCGGGTTCAGAAAGTAAAAGTCCTTACCAGGATTTTGCTCAAGCTTGCTAGATTTCTAATTAGTGCAATCCAGGTAAAATGAGGTTTCCGCCACGTTCATTTCAGTGCGGCGGTCCGCCACGCCTTCGTTCTTCCCCGCCACCCTTCATGAAAATTCGGAGCCCGGCTTTTTATAGTGTAATTGGCCACGTCAAAGCATTCGTCTGCCTTTCCCGCGCTTGATCAGCGTTACCCCGCCCTCTCTCGTTTCTGACACTGGAATTTGATCAGTAGCGAAAAGGAGCTCATCTCGACAGGACACCGGCTATCAAACTGGACAACTAAATCCGAGGTATGTGGCGTTGAAATTGTTTTTTTATATTTGTGAACAAGTTGTTGAACATTGTTCAAGGGTTATATCAGTTTAGCTGTATTTCCTTTCAGAAAAGAAACATATTCGGCGAAAATTTTCGAGTCCTAACGTCAACGCATCCTCTTTCAGATGAGTTTGCTGAAATACTTCGCCAAAAAAAGAAAAGAGCCAGATGAAGAAACTGAACAGGTAAGCCTACCCCACCAAGCACCAGACGTCCTATGGACGTTGTTTTTTGGGCTAAATCTGGTCGGCCCGTCATGGCCTGCGTCTAGCCCAAAAACAGACGTTGAAAATTGGGCTGTGTTTCGTCCGTCTGATTTTGGTTCAAATATAACCCGAGACTGACGTCTGTTTCAGACCAAACATAGCCCTAACACTATGGAGTCAAATTAGGGTCTTTAATGGTGACGAAAAAATAAAAATATCGCAAATATAAGATTAGCATTTTGCATTTTACGTTCCTAATTTGTTTCTGCAATACTTTCCCTCTTTTGCGTTTCTTTCTTTTCTTTGCGTTTCACATTTTATGTTGCTGCTTTTTTTTGCAATACTTTCTCCCTTTTGCGTTTCTTTCTTTTGTTTGCGCGTCACTGCTTTTCTTTGCGTCTCGCATTTTACGTTCATAATTTTTTTTTGCGCTTCTCTCTTTTCTTTGCTCCGGTTTTACCCTCTGTGTGGGGGCGGGGAAAGAGGCGTGGCCAAGAGCGAAAGGCGTGCTGTGAACGTTCAGCGTCAGTTCAGCTTCCTTCCACTCGCTGAACTGAACTGCTGCTGCAGCGCATCTGGTGTTAAAGGAAGAGAAAGGTCGGGTGTGTGCGAGGTGGTGGCGCATTTCAGGGCATTGTTTTTATTCGCTCAGGTTTTCAAAAGATCATTTCAAACCGACCTCAGTAAAATGATAATAATAATAATATATATATTTTTAAACGAAGTTTTAAAAGGGCACTTTCGTTGATAAAGGGCAGAGTTGGTGGTGCTTTAGCACCTGATGTCTATGTCTGCACGCATATACCTGTGGTCCAGCTGGGTGTCCGTCTGCCATGATACCAGTAACCAAATTGCCGCGCTGTGTGACAGTTCAACTGATGACGCTGAACGTTCACTCTCTCTCTCTCTCTCTCTCTCTCTCTCTCAGGATATGGATCAGCTCCACATTCTTACAAAGCTGGCATCTCAGCATGAGGAGTGGCCCCAGCTATACCCCTCATTAAGTAAGTTGGCAGCAATAGCCTTGACGGTGCCTGTCTCCAGTGTTAATTGTGAGAGAGATTTCTCTACGATGAATAGGGTAAGTATCACTTTAATTTTTTATAATAAAATACACACTCCGTAACATTAGGCATTTCATTGATGAAGCCTTCATGTATGTATTCATAATAGGTGAAAACAGACCTGAGAAACAGGCTACAGGGGGAGCACCTGGCTGCGTGCATGCGTATCAGTATTAATGGACCTTCAGTCCTTGAGTTCCCATACCAGAAGGCCTTAGAGCTGTTCTTTAAAAAATCCAGGGGGATTAAATGCTCTGAGCCAGCCTGCCAGATGTGCCACTGAATGTGTTGGAAATAAAGAAAATAACTGGAAACATGTGTAATTGTGTTATATCGTGATATCATTAACGTGATATAAATTATCGGTTCCCAACCGGGGGGTCCTGCCACCGCACCTTCAAGGAAATCCTGGGGGAAACCCTGGGAATCAACACAATCCAGGAAGCCTGAGCAAAATTCTGGTGAGGACTTTTACTTTCTGAACCTGGATTATACAACTCTGCGTATGGGCATGTTAATACCTCGTCTGCTCAATGTCTGCGATGGTCTCGGGGAGTCGTGCATGGTTGGTCTCTGGGAAAAGGGAGGCTACCAGTCCTGTGCAGACAGCCAATGTGCCAAAGACCACCTGGGGAAGGAGGAGCCACACCTCCTCCAGTAGCATAATGAGAGGAGAGATGGACGCGCCCAGCCGGGCCATAAAACTGGTGTAGCCCATCCCATTCTGTCTGCTCCGCCCACAGGCAGAGGGGAGGAGTGAGTAAAGGAGAGGAGTTAATGAGTTAGACGGATGTAGCTCATTAGTCTGAACTGTACAAGCCAGTCACGGTCAGAAGTCACCGGGGCAATCAATCAATCAAACTAAACCAAACACGAATCACCCTTATTTTCTCTGGAAATACACATTAGTCCTCATACGGACAGGCAAATTATCTTTAATAATATAAACGATGTAGTGGTAAAGGGTAGGGGTGGGTATCACTACTGATTTCCCAGTTCGATTCCGATTCACAAGGTCATGATTCACATGGTTTTGAACAGCCTTTTAAAGTGCAAATTAAGTTTTTTTTTTTTTTTTTTTTACATGTAACAAAAACATTTATGAACATAGTTCTGAATATTGTAAACATTAAGGTCCGAAAACTTAAGATTTATTCCTGACTGCTTTCTGACATCTTGGAGATTGTCAAATTTTTCTGCAAGAAAAGGAGCTGATCAACATGTTGGAGTGAGACAGCTCCATTGTGCAGTAACAATATTGCCAGCTGTTGAGAAAACTGTTGAGAAAGCAGCTTTATACTTGACGCGTCGCGATTGGCGTGAGGGTCCGCGCACCGAAAACAACGTAATCGCGGTGGCCCCGCCAGTGCCCTGTCGCTTCGCAAGGTCGTGCACCTCTCAAATTTTGAAACTTTGCACACGTCGCGCTTCAGCGCAATGAACAAAGTCATGTTTGCAGGATTCATACACCTAAACAAGGTGGAATTAAAGCACGTCACGCGAGATAAAACGCGAGACGTTAAAACGGTACACATATGCGGGGAAAATTGGCCAATTCTAAAGATCAATCTCAGGTTTAATAAATCGATATCGAATCATTCAAATGAAGATCGACTTAAATCGAAAAATCGATTTTTTTAAACACACCCCTAGTAAAGGGCAGCATCTGTTTTACATCGTGTAGTGGTAAAGGGTGATCAGAAAAATGATCCACAAAAACAACAATAATAATAAACTGCGCTTGATCCTGTGTTTGAAACAAGCAGTTTGTGATGTGTTGTGACTGACCTTACAGCTGTTGGGTAGAGCTCTGTGGTGTACAAGAACACACTGGTGAAAGAGGCTTCTGAGAGCCCTTTACCCAACACTGCTATAACTGTGCGAAATGTCCAGTAGTCTAAACACACACACACACACATGAACAAATGCACATACACATAGTCTTAAATAGTGTAACTGCAGCCTAGATAATTGTATCCTCAACCTCTGTAAGCAAAAAAATATTTAGGCTCATTTCATCAAGTTTTAAAATAAAAGGCTACTCTATGCAAAAATCTCCAAATCATTTTTCTATCAATGCAGAGATATTTTTTCCTTTAACACATATTTTTTGTGATGTGTTTGGACTTATTTTGACACACACAGTTGGATATCCATGTAACAGCTGTGAAAACAGACGGTATGTAACGTGCGTTAAACGGCACCTTTAGGAAGGATGATGTTGCTGATGATACACACTCCCGTGAGCACGAGTGTGCCCACCTGGCTGGGGCGGCGGCCTAGCCTCTTCAGACTGAAGTAGACAAGGATCTTGGCGGGTAGCTCGATAGCGGCGTAGATGAAGTAGGTGAGGTGGAGGCTCAAGCCAAAGCCTGTGATGTTTAAACTGATCCCGTAGTAGGTGGAGGCCACCCCGTACCTGTGGAGGCAGACCGTGCACAGCATGGTCCTGATTGTCCTCGCATGTGGCCTCTCACACAAACGTGGTCACACACTTACCATGCAAATCCGGTTAAGAGGGTTAGTCTCCTTAAGCGTGGGGTTTTGATGAGGTCTAAGTAGGTATAATTGTGACCCTGTTTATCGGCTGTTACTACAGTCGACAGAGTCTGAAAATGAGATGGAGACAGAATATTACAGTAGGAGCAGGGCTTAATTTGAGCCAGATCCTGCCGGAACAGGATCCGGGAACTCTTTAATTTTAAAGGGTGCGTTCCAGGAACTGTCTGCCTCGATTCGGTAACTTTCAAACCTACTAATTATAAGTTATGAGGAAATCTGTCTGCGTTGAACCAACTAATTGAACAAAAAAATCTATAAAAGAAATTTTTTAAACACAAGATCCACATTCAGGCTTACTAAATCACATAAGAGCTCTCCCTTTTAGCGATGCCTTTCCGCGTCTCCCCCATAAAGCATCCGCCCACCCCTCACACGGCCCTAGTCCAAAGTCATGGGAATTTTTAATATAATACACAAAAATATAATAAAACAACAAATAAATTGCTAATCAGTTTTACGGTTTATGTGGGTCATTAATAAAAAAAATACAATTATTTATTACATTTTACAAAAAAAAAATAGAAATGGTTGATGGGAAATATTTTGTGTTACGTAGATATCAGACAAAGGCGCCAATTTGTCAAAATAACAGCGATCAATCTGTCGAAAAGACAGTCAAACTTGCTTTCCTTTTTTTACAAAAAAAAAAGCATCTGATTATACTACTAAACAACCGAGACTTGAAGCAAATGAAGGCAGCGGCAGTGGAGATGTTATTGGGGCAGGTGCGAGTTTGGTTGAGTCTCAAGCTATATACTAAACAACTAATAAGGTAAGAAACGATTCTGCACTTAAAACACTTATAAAACACACGTAAATCATTTAAAAGTAATTTATATAAACCAATTTGCTTGTTATTTTGACATTTGTGCGCCTAAGCGTTGCGTTTTGTGTGCGATCTTGTGACATGGCCTCAGTGATCCCGTGTCTCATACCCCGTTTGTGTTCCAGCATTGTTTGATTTACAAATTAAGCACTGAGTAGGAGTAATGGAAAGACAAAAAAGAGTTGCAAAAAAATGAGAGAAAGAAAGAAATAAAAGTATCAATTTCTAATCAAATGAAAACTGAAAACGGGAATAAAGAGGAAATAAAATGGAGGTTAAACAGCAATCTGCCCTGCATTCAGGATGAACGATCTACTCTGCATTCCACACCAGGTGCAACAATCTTCTCTGCATTCCATACTGGGTGTAACACTCTTCTCTGCATTGCATACTGGGTGCAACACTCTTCTCTGCGTTCCATACTGGGTGTAACACTCTTCTCTGCATTCCATACTGGGTGCAACACTCTTCTCTGCGTTCCATACTGGGTGCAACACTCTTCTCTGCGTTCCATACTGGGTGCAACACTCTTCTCTGCGTTCCATACTGGGTGCAACACTCTTCTCTGCGTTCCATACTGGGTGCAACACTCTTCTCTGCGTTCCATCCTGGGTGTAACAATCTTCTCTGCGTTCCATACTGGGTGTAACAAACTTCTCTGCATTCTATACTGGGTGTAACAATAACATCTTCTGATAACATCATCATGAAGTGCATCGAGAGGTTAGTCATGAGGAACATCAAGACCCAGCTGCCCCCTTCACTAGACCCCCTGCAATTTGCATATCGTCCCAACCGCTCCATGGATGATGCCATCACCACCACCCTCCAGCTGTCCCTCACCCAACCAACTGGGAGGCCCCAGTTAGTCCGGATCGGGAACAGGGCAGTGTTCTGAGTCCTCTGCTGTTCACCCTGCTGACTCATGACTGTGTAGCAAAACACAGTTCAAATCACATCATTAAGTTCGCCGATGATACAACAGTGCTGGTTCTCATCAGCAAAGGCGATGAGTCAGCGTACAGAGAGGAGGTGCAACGGCTGACATACTGGTGTAAAGACAACAACCTTCACCTGAACGTGGATAAGACCAAGGAAATGGTTGTTGAATTCAGGAGAGCATGTCACACTCACACTCCGCTCAACCTCAACGGGTCCTCTGTGGAGATTGTTAAGAGCACCAAGTTCCTTGGTGTCCACTTAGCGGAGAACCTCACCTAGACCCTGAACACCAGTTCTACAGCCAAGAAAGCCCAGCAGCGTCTCTACTTCCTCTGGAAGCTGAGAAAGGCCAATCTCCCTCTACCCATCCTCACCAACTTCTACAGAGGCACCATAGAGAGCATCCTGAGCAGCTGCATCACTGCCTGGTTTGGGAACTGCAATGTCTCCGACCGCAAGACCCTCCAGCTAATAGTGAGGACAGTTAAAAGGATCATTGGAGTCTCTCTCCCTTCCGTCACGGACATTTACACCACCCGCTGCATCCGCAAAGCAACCAGCATTGTGAATGACCCCACCCACCCCTCACACAAACTGTTCTCCCTCCTCCCATCTGCAAGAAGATGCCACAGCATCCCGTCCAACACGGCCAGACTCTGCAACAGCTTCCTCCCACAAGCCATCAGACTCCTCAACGCCAGACACTGAACTGAAGGATTTCTCCTCCATACATACACATTACTACACATTACTACTTACTACACATTAATAAATCACACCCTGCAGTTGCACAATCCAAATGAGCGGAGCTGAACACGCTACAGGATAGTCAGCATCTGCTGAGATTATAATGGCTACTAAAAAAATTTCAAAAGTGTTGGAGTATTTTGAAAAAAATAAAGATGAATCAAACAGTAAAGTGCAAGTTATGTCATCAACGTCTTTCATTTCACATGACAACAACCAACATGGCATACCATTTAAAATGCGTAAGGCAAAAAAAACAACAGTTTGTCGTTTCAGTCGTGATGTCTCGTCGTGGTGCGTCTTGGCAAGTAGACCTATAAACATTTTTTGTTGTGTTTTTTAAACCCCGTTACTTGAACCTTTACTTATAATTTTTTTGCTGTTGTGTGGCAATTTTTTAAATATTTGCAGGCAGGCATATTTTATTAAAAATATTTGACATTTTGCACGCACATATTTGACATTTTGACATTACAACGGGATCCCGATCCTAGAAAAAAAAAAAAAACCCTAACTTTGCGACTACAGGGAAAATCTGACAAATCAGATTCAACTATGAAAATCCTTAGTTGAAGACGCCTCTACTTTGCACATATACTGAGTATTGCACATGGCATAATATGATAATATGCACTAACCTAAACCTACCTCTTACACTTCTCTCTGTAGTGAAGTGCCTGTCTGCACTCGGTCTAGTGTGCTGTCTGTATTGTGTTGTACTGTCTGTCCGCACTTTGTGTTGCACTTATGTTCTGTCGTCACTGTGTCTCTATGTTGCAGCATGGTCCTGGAGGAACGTTGTTTTGTTTCACTGTGTACCCTGTACGTAGTTGAAATGACAATAACACCTCTTGAACTTGAACAATATTCTCTGCATTCCCTACTGGGTGTAACAATCTTCTCTGCATTCCATACTCGGTGCAACAATCTTCACTGCGTTCCATACTGGGTTTAACAATCTTCTCTGCAATCTATCCTGTTTTGTAACAATCTTCTCTGCATTCCATACTCGGTGCAACAATCTTCACTGCGTTCCATACAGGGTTTAACAATCTTCTCTGCAATCTATCCTGTGTGTAACAATCTTCTCTGCGTTCCATACTCAGTGCAACAATCTTCTCTGCGTTCCATACTGGGTGCAACAATCTTCTCTCCATTCTGCATGAATGCAACAATGTGTTCTACATTGTGCACTGTGTGTTGTATTGGAGCAACATGCAACAATGTGCTCAGGCTGAAACAGCAGTACGGTCTTATGCACCTCTGGTTTGATCCTGGCTGTGAAGTCCTGTCGCCCGTTAACGCTGGCACACCTCTGCAGGTACCCATACGCCCTGTCTATCTTTCCGCTGACGATCAGCCACCGTGCCGACTCAGGGATCCACCTGTGAAGAGAACCACAAAGACAAAACGAGCCTGCACCCACCTGTACCACGGATGTGCCACACTGTATGAAAAATCATTAGAAGTGAATCTGTGAATGCACAAAGGGTTTGCTAGTGGGGGATTTGTTTGCCCCAATGCTACTCAGGGATTCGTTTTTGTGCGTGGTCTCCATTTGTTCTGCACCCCAAGATTTAGGATTATTTGATTCTAATTGGTATCTCTCAACCTCGCACACCTGCTAAGGTTCATTCCCAACCAGAGAGGTTACGTTCCATTTCCCAAGAGTCTTCTCGGTTACTTCAGTAACCGAAGATCAGTTCGCCAAGACCCCTGCCTTCGGCCACTGCCCAATCCACAATGCACCAAACCCCTAGTACTACCTCTCCCACAGGTGGTGGGCCCATGGGTAAGTGAACCTGCTTGTCTCCTTCGGGCTGTGCCCAGCTGGGCCCCATGGTTAGATACCAACTAGATATAGTTGGGCTCACCTCAACACACTGTTTGGGTTCTAGAACCAATTCTCTCTCAAGAGGCTGAACTTTATTCTTTTCTGGAGTTGCCCAGGGTGAAAGGCAGAGGGCAGGAGTGGGCTTACTTATAGCTCCCTGGCTCGCTGCCTGTGTGTTGGAGTTTTCTCCGGTAGACATGAGGGTTCCTTCCCTGCGCCTTCAGGTTGAGGAATGGGCTCTGAATGTTCTTTGTGCTTATACACCAATTGGCAGTTCGGAGTACCCGGCCTTCTTGTAGTCATTGGAGGGAATACTGGAAGGTGCCCCTTCTGGGGATTCCAACGTTCTCCTGGGGGGACTTCAATGCACATGTGGGCAATGACAGTATGAACTAGAACAGGTCGAGCACAGACATGACCATAAGTGCACATGGAACCAGGACACCTTAGGTTGCAGTTTGAAGATCGATTTTGTAATCGTGTCTTTGGACTTGCGACCGTGTGTCTTGGATACTTGGGTAAAGAGATGTCAACCGGTGGAAGGAATACTTCGAGGATCTTTTCAATCCCACCATCATGCCTTCCACAGAGGAAGCAGAACTGGAGGACTCAGATAGGGGTTTGCCCATCACTCTATCACCCTATGGTCAGGAGATCGCGAATACAAGCGGCTGAAATGAGTTTTCTCCACAGGGTGTGCGGGCTCTGTCTTAGAGATAAGCTATGGAACACGGTCATCCGAGAGAGGCACGGAGTAGAGTCACTGCTCCTCCACGTAGAGAGGAGCCAGTTGAGGTGGTTCGGGCATCTGGTCCGGATGCCACCTGGGTATGTCCAACTGGGAGGAAACCCCAGGAAAGACCCAGGACATGCTGGAGAGATTATATCCATCAGCTGTCCTGGGAATGCCTTGGTATCCCCCCAGAAGAGCTTTAAGAGGTGGCTGGGGAGAGCGAAACCTGGGCCTCTTTGCTTAGGCTCCTGCCCCCACTACCTGACGCCGGATAAAGCAGATGAGAATAGATGGAAGGATGGATGATTCTAATTGTCTAAGATGCTAGAAAATGGACAATGCTGCACTTTGGAATATTTCATTTCTCCAGAGCTGGATTTAGACAACACAGTTGTGCAAGGAATACATCCACAAGAGGAGATTGACCTGGGCTTGTTTGTTTCAGACAAATGTACATATTCATACATTTTAAATATTAATGAATAGCTCAACTGCCTTACCACCAGGTGACTACAGCCAGTCCAAGGGGAGTCGTTACCGTGATGATCAGCATCCTCCAATCAGTGACCATATAAGCAATTCCAGCCAACATCAAATTGCCCAATGTCCAGGCAATGCTACCAATTACCCCAATGAATGTACGGTGCTCGATGTCTACCCACTCAATACCTACAACAAAAACACCAAATACTGTACGTTTTCAAAAGACTTCATATCCAAACAATATTAGCAACATTTCATGTAGTGTACAATATAGTATATGACATTCACACATGCTAATCCCAGACCAGTGAGAACCTCTGTGTAACAGTATTCATATTGAATGAACAACTGAATTAAGTTATTGTTTTCATGATTCTCATGCAGTGAAACAAAACAGTAAAGAACACCATGTTCCATAATTTTAGCTTGATGTTATTTCCTCTTATCAGTTGTTAAGATAATCTGAAAGACCTGTGAAGATCTGTAGAAAATTAGTGAGTGAGAGACACGTAAACAAGCAAGTGAACGCAAGTGAACCTAAGATAAGACAGATAAAAGCAAATGTAAATGTGCCATATTTGTCAATTGTGATTTTTCACCAAAATCTAAATTTGTCCTCCACTTTTTACCCATCTATGCAGTTAGAACACACACACACACACACACACACACACACACACACGAGTGATTACTAGGGGGTTGTGGTGCACACGTGCCCAGAGTGGTGGGCAGCCCTAGCCTGGCGCCCAGGGAGCATTTGGGGTTGCCTTGCTCAATGGCACCTCAGACACTAAAATGAGATATTGACAAAAGGACAAACTGTGGTTTCCAGACTAGTAAAATTTTTTTGTAAATTTAAGCTCAAAGCAAAGTGTGACTGAACAGACACAACCCAAAGACAAATCTGACAAAGTTACAAATGAGCTATAACAGACTACCTGTCCATCCACACCACACGCCTTGTCTAGATCAGGGGTCCCTAACTCCAGAATCCAACACAGCTTGCAAATTTCCAATCAGGAAAACAGAGCTTGGAACCCTTATGCTGAGTAAACAAGAGGTACAGAGGAACATCAGGTAGGATGAAGACCAGGAGAAGGCTACAGCACATCGACTCACAGAGAACAAGGGTTATTATGCTGATTCCAGCCAGGTTGAATCCGGTGAGAAAGCGGAAGACAGTAAACATAATGAAGCCAGTGGAGAAGGCACTGGCTGTGCTGAAGACCAGGGAGGTAACATAGGACACCAGCAGCATTGTCTTCCGCCCATACCTGCAGACACACATCTCCAGATAGTGAGAGCCTATTGACAAATTCTGGTGACAATCAATCAATCAATCAATCAATCAATCAATCAATCAATCAATCAGTCAATCAATCAGTGTTTATTTATATAGCACTATCTGCAACATGCTTTATCATTTCTGAGATACACTGCTGACACAAGGAAACATCTGTTTTTGGAAGTTGCAGCTTGTTTGGAGGTGATGCAATAAGACCACTTCATGTTCTCGATGACCTTTAAATCCAGTGGGCAAGTTGTTCCACCACATGTATCTGGGCAACCATAAACAATTTTTGTCAAATGAACCTACATTTAGTTAGCATCGTTCTGTGGGAAGATGGACCATACAGATGAAATAATATATTATTATACTATATTATATATATATTATAGTTATTATAATATTATAGTTATTTTTTTGCCTGTCAAAGTTTTTTTTTTGGCATATCTTGCACAACCAGTCTCGCATCAAAAGTAATTTTCTCACTTTAAAAACTATATCAGACATATTGGTGATTTGCCCGTGTGTAAAAACCTGTGTCTGAATGAGCAGAGGTGTAGCCGCAGGTTGCTAAGCTCAGCCCTTTTCCAAGGTGGTGTCTGTAAGTAACACTGTATGTGAAACTCATATTCTCTCCTTATGTTCACATAAAGGTCAGTCACATATTTGCTGATTGCATCCTAACAATAAATTATATTTAAAATATTACATGCAGCATCTAATGGTCAGATGAAGACAGAAGAACCCAAATAGAGGCTCCTGGTTCTGGCCAGTGTCGCTTTGTGGGTCCCTACAACCTACTTGCATGGAGTGGTAAATAATTCATAGCATTTTCTGTGATTGATTTCTGTCATAACTAACTAAGTAGGTTGTTTGTTAATAGCTAAAACGTTTACCACCATTGTATCAACCACACAGTTGGGAGTCTACACTGACAAGTTTTATTCAATTTAAGACTGCTATGTCTATTGTGTAATTTGTTGAACATGAATATAGTTATCAAACTATATTCATGTTCAACAAATGTATTTCATGAACACCAATACAATCACTTTGATGAGGGATTATGTTATTAATCACAGTATTTGGAACTGTACTTAAAAATCTGGTTGATCTATTTCTCAGATGGGTCCACTTAAACTGTCGGCTGGTTCTGCTTAACTTATGATGCAAGATGAGCCTCAAGCTTACGTTTTAGTGACCCAAACTTTTGTTAGCTATTTGAATTAAGAGAGCACTGCTTAGCCCTCAGATGATGACACCCATCCTGCACTGTATCCATTGGTTTAATTCAAGCTATAGGTTGACTTAAGGAAACAAGGTCTCATCTTACCCCACTCTTCTCTACTGTGTGTATATATCACACATCACTCATAACATTTACACCTGATGTCCAGGGAGATTTTGTGCTGATGGGGGTGTTGACTGTGTTGACTTAGGGCCATGTAAGATTTGAAATGTTGATTAAGTAAGAGAAGACCAAGAAGATTATTTAAGAAGTGGTCTACTAACGAGCTCATCAGTAAATTCCAGTGCTAGGATGGTCTTACTTGTCAGAAAGAATGCCATAGATTACAGACCCAAACATGACACCAGCAAAGAAAATGGAAATCGACGCTTTGGTTAGTCCCTTTGTTTGACACACTAGATTAAACTGCAGAGAAACAAAAGATATACATGTGAGTTGTATATTTGGTTGTAACTTCAATTCTTGATCTTACACTGTAAATGTCATGTACCTCCGTGACCAAAGTGGACTTAAATGTGCTGTTGTCATACTCCCATCCATGCGGACACTGGACCACAGGGAGTGCTGTGGTGTTAGTTGAGTTATTCAGCAGGTGGAACTGGGGCTCTGGGAACATGTGACAGGAAGCAAAAGCCCCGTCTTCCTGTTTTGGAATGCTGACGGTCAGTCGCTGCTCCTGTGTCAGATTCTCAAAAATCCAGTCGTCATCCAGAGACGTGATGGCACAGTGGTGGGACGGAATGGCGCCGATAAAATTATATAACAGGAAGTGACAAGGCAGGGTGATGCGAGGAAACACCAGCAGGATAGTGAGGGCAATCTGGTACCGTCCAAACCCATCTGTCTCAGCTAGGACGCTTTCAAACTTCATCATGACCTGAGGAATCAATCATCCAGTGGATCAGTTATTCAATCAATCAATCAATCAATCAATCAATCAATTAACCAATATCTGGACCCCCTCTGAATTCTTTATGCCAAGCACCAATACCATATCTTGGAGTACCTTGGAGATGGATACCACATCTCAGAAAACATTAGACTTTTCTGTCAATTAACTATGTATACATAAAAAAGCTGATTACCTCTAAAGCCACTAGAGATGATACTGAAGAACTGCATTAGATGGCATTTTGACAGCAGTTTTTAACCACAGCAAAATGTGAGCAGCTTTCCCCAGTATGACTTTTCATTTAATGTTTATTCTAATGAACGCTTAAAACACAGTAAACCACATGCAGTATTTTCTTGATCTGTTCCATCACCCTGAAAGTCAGGCTGGACAGTAGATTGAACTGTGTCCTGCTGTGCCCAGATGTGTAGAAGCTGGCTTGGAATTAGAAGTACTTCCCTTTTTGAACAGTGAATTCAAGACCTTCAACATGTCCATTAAATCACTCTCAGGTAATGCACATTTTTTTTACATAAATGAATGACTGATGAACCCAGGCTGTGTTATTTGTCAGTAATGCACAGGTTTTAGCTTGAATTTCACTGACTGCAGTGGACGAGATTGTGGTGTTCAGCAAGTAGGACCAGTGCCTTGACAAGCAGCGACTCTTTGCATCATCTGTGTGGTTTCTAAGTATCTCACAATTCTCCTAGAAATCATTTACATGCTTGGACATCTCAAATGTTTAGATGATGTGTAAAAGATCTGATGCACAAATGTGCTAGAATGACAGTCCCTTCAACCTTATCAAAATGCACATGTAATTATTTGGGCAGATCCATTGAGAAAATGAAATAATCAACTCACCTGTTGCAGCACGTGAGTTCAGTGGATTCGATCTGAAGGCACACACTGAACTTCACCCTCCACACACCAAAAAGTCCAGTGTTGAATTAACTCCCACAGAGTTAATTTTAACACTTTATGAGGGAGGGTTTATATAGCTCCACACTTTGCAGTTAAATTGACACTTCCAAAATAGTTAAACATTTAACACTTGGTGAGAGTTACTATATTAACTGTCAAAACAAAGTTAAAAATAACACTATGGGATTAAATTTTTTTTTTTTATTCGTTATTTTTACGAGTAAATTTTTTGTACTTTTTCAGTAATGTTAATTTCACCCTCTACATAGTTAGTTAATAACAATATTAAAATATTAAAATAAGAATATTCCCATACAGTTTTTTGCTTTTTTTCTCTTGAGGTTCTTCAAAGTAGAACTAAAACATTGTGAAAGAAGGTACAATGTACAAACTTTCATCTCGAACACTGCATGCACTTTGAATATTAAAACCATTGTAGAAATTAAGCTCAGATGTGACCAGCAATGGAGCACAAGTAAAAGAAAGACACAATCACACCACTCATTAAAAATGTAGGATTTAATGAAAAAAGTGCACTAATGCAAAACCCATGACATAATCCAAATAAAGGATACAATAACCAGAAGACTGACCGTGATCCAGACAAAAAGTGATCAAAAAACCAGGACTCCGATACCCTTGCCCAGATCAGGATTCCTGGGGCCTCACCCTGGATCCAGACCTGGCAGAGTGGCTCCTTGGTGAGCACCTGGTGGCCGGGTTTCTATCCATGGAGCCCGGCCGGGCACAGCCTGAAGGAGACACATGGGTTCACTCTCCCATTGGCCCATCACCTGTGGGAGAGGTAGTAGTAGGGGTACGGTGCATTGTGGATTGGGCGGAGGCTGAAGGCAGAGGCCTTGGTGTACCAATCCTTGGTTACTGAAGCTGGCTCTTGGGACATGGAACACACAGTTTGGGTTCTGGAACCAATCCTCTCGAGAGAGGCTGGACTTTATTCTTTTCTGGAGTTGCCCAGAGTGAAAGGCGGAGGGCAGGAGTGGGCTTACTCATAGCACCATGGCTTGCAGCCTGTGTGTTGGGGTTTTCCCTGGTAGAGGGTTGCTTCCCTGTGCCTTCGGGTTGGGGAACGAGCTCTGACTGTTGTTTGTGCTTATGTACTAAATGGCAGTTCGGAGTTCTTGGAGTTTTTAGAGGGTATACCGGAAGGTGCCCCTTCTGGGGATTCCATTTTTCTGCTAGGGTACTTCAATGCTCACTTGGGCAATGACAGTATGACCTGGAAGGGCGAGACTGGGAGGAATGTGCACCCTGATCTGAACCTGAGTGGTGTTCTGATATTGGACTTCTGTGCTTGTCAAAGTTAGTCTATAACGAACACGATGTTCGAGCACAGAGGTGTCCATGAGTGCACATGGCACCAGGACACCTTAGGTCGCAGATCGATGATTGATTTTGTAATCGTGTCGTCAGATTTGAGACCTTGTGTCTTGGACACAGGTAAAGAGAGCAGCTGAGCTGTCAACCGATCGCCACCTAGTGGTTAGTTAGATCAGACGGCGGGTGAGGATGCCGGACAGACCTGGCACACCTAAACATATCATGAGGGTTTGCTGGAAATGTCTGGCAGAGGAACTTGTCAGAAAGGTCTTTAACTCCCACATCCGGCAGAGCTTTGACTGCATTTCGAGGGAGGGATCCTGAGTGGGCCTTGTTCCATGCCTCCATTGTCAATGCAGCAGACCGGAGCTGTGGCCGAAAGGTTGTCTGTGCCTGTTGTGGCGGCAACACCCAAACCCAGTGGTGGATGCCTGTGGCAAGAGTTCGGTGAGACCATGGAAAGTGATTTTTGATTGGCTCAGAAAAGATTCTGGCAAACTGTCAGGCAACTCAGGATGGGGAAGGGGTTCCTGACCAACACTGTATACAGTGGTGTCGAGGATCTGCTGACCTCGGCTGGGGATGTCATTAGGCGGTGGGAGGAATACTTCAAGGATCTTGTCACTCCCCTCCATCATGCCTTCCACAGAGGAAGCGGAACTAGAGGACTAGGACAGGGGTTTACTCATCACTCGGGCTGAGGTGACCCCCTATGCGGCAAGGCTCCGGGGGTGGAGGAGATCCGCCCTGAGTTCCTTAAGAAGAAGGACCAGAGGGTGTGCTATCGGGGAATCACACTCCTCAGCCTCCCTGGTAAGGTCTATGCAGGGGTTCTGGAGAAGAGAGTCCGGTCTACAGTCGAATAGCAAGCTAGGTACACTTGTACAATTAACTCCCAAACATCACATGATCATATTTTTCATGGCTATGTATGAAATACAAATATGTTAACAAGAAACATTATTTTGAAAGAATAGCAAGTAATGTATTTATGTTTGATCAGTTATTGCTTTTCCTATTTTGCTGGTTTATTGTTAATATTTCTAGCCACATTTGCTGATAACTTATTCTGAGTTTCAATTATCTTTCACTCAGCATATAGAGTGCCATTAGAATTGAGCTTCTCTTAACTACGGTAATACGATAAGAAATAAGAATAATAAGAAATTATAAGAAAATTCCATCCATCCATATGCATCCACTTACCTGGGTCATGTGGACAATTGGACATGCTCCCAGTTGGACATGTCTGGAATGCCTCACCAGGGATGTGTCCAGGAGGCATTTGAACCAGGTATCCAAACCACCTCAACTGGCTCCACTGTACATCTCCCGGATGGCCAAAATCCTCACCTGATCTTTAACAAAGAGCCTGGACATCCTGTGGTGGAAACTAATTTCTTGTATCCGTGATCTCATATAATCCTGGCCACTTCGCACTTGGCTGTAAACTGATCCCACAAGAGCAGAAGGTCCTGACTCCAACAAGACCACATCATCCACAAAAAGGAGTAATAAAACCCCCTGAAACCCTCTCTGCTACTTATCTACACCAAGAAATTCTGTCCATAAAAAAGTTATGAACAGATTCAGTGACAAAGGGCTGTCCTGACGGAGTCCAGTCTGACTTACTCCCAGCCATGCAAACTAAGCTCCTGCTCCATTTGTACACGGACTGGATAGCCCATAGCAGGGGCCCAGTACTCTATACTCCCGGAGCACTCCCCAGAGGAATCCCCAAGGGACATGGTTGAGTGCTTTCTCCAGATTCACAAAACACATGTGGTGTCAGGGCTGGCTCGGCTGCCACTCCCTCTACCACCAGGAGGGGCACCTGAATCAGTCCTAGACTTGCGGGATGTAATCAGTAATGATCCGTTTCAGCTGTCTGAAGGCTTCTTAAGGAAGCTTTGGGAAATGGATCATTGCTGATTCGTTGTGGTTTCCTATGCGTTCTCAGCCGTTATCCTCATTCTCTTTGGTTACTACTCTCAAGTTACTAGGTGTCTCATCACCGCTCTCTCTCTCTCTCTGTTTTTTCTCCTGCTCTCCTTCGAGATATCTCTCCTGCGTCGCTCCCTGACCTCCCTCAAGTTTTCACGAGCCTGTTTCTCTTCCTGTCCTTTTTGTCTTTATTTTGGGAAGGGTTTTGTTTTGTTGCGGCGTTTTCTCCGCCCCTGGCATTTTCTTTTTTTTTTTTTTTTTTTAACCACTTTATTTATAGAGATTTTAAATTATCACACAGATGCGGTTTAACATTCAAAAATTAACCTAGTTCAAGTATTGATAAATTAAGTCCCACCCCCATCCCTATATACCCTCACAAACATGTGTGGTTTAGAAAAATTAAAGCCAAAATATAGTGCACACATATGTACGAACATACACACAAACATGTAGACATATATAAATGAGAAATTGAATAAAAGTACAAATCCAGTATAAAAACAAATTATACATAACAAAGTTACCAGTAACAAACATAAACCTAACAGGTACAGAGAGAATTAGTGTTACCCTTTAAAGAAGGAAAAATAAAATAAAATATTAAATAAAATTATAAATAAATAAATAAAATATATATTAACTAATAATAAAGAAAAGATAAAAACAACCCCTCTTGCCTTTACTCCGGTGCAACATTGCAACCCTCAATATATTTGAGGACTGGTAGCCAAGTTTTTTTGAATGCTTGCAGAGAACCTGACCTATAAGAACGCAGCTTTTCCAATCTAACATTACTCAAAATCTCCTGAAGCCAATGGTTGTGAGTTGGAGGGGAGGAAAGTCTCCACTTAAGGAGGATGGCACGTCTGGCAAGCAGGGTACCAAAGGCAATCACTCTCTGCTTTGTTGAAGGAATTTGGAAGTTGAGAGGAATCCCAAACAAAGCTATGATCGGGTTAGGATCCAGTGAGAGCCCAAGTGCAAGGCTGAGTGACCTAAAAACATCTGACCAAAAGGCTCTCAGTTTACGACAGGTCCAGAACATATGATAATGGTCTGCTGGAGATTGACCACACCTGGCACAAGCATCAGACCTGCCCGGAAACATTCTTGCCAGTTTAGCATTAGTAAGATGCAGTCTGTGTAGTATTTTAAATTGTATCAGGCAGTGCCTAGCACAAATTGAAGATGTATGCACCCTAGACAGAATGAAATCCCACTGCTCCGCAGAGATAGATACTGCTAAATCATGCTCCCATAAAAGTTTAAGGTCGTCAGTAGAGCCAGTATCTGAATAACCGACAATGGTGTAAATGGCAGATATTAACTTACCCTGAGATGGATTTAGAGCAAGGATTTTATCCATTCTGGACTCAGGTGGACGGTTGGGAAAGTAGGGGAATAGTTTGGACACAAAGTGTCTAATTTGAAAAAAACGAAATAAGTGGCTGTAAGGTAGATCAAACTTTGCCCTTAATGCTGTGAAAGACAGAAAAACTCCATCAGCATACAAATCGTCAATAGTCTTAATGCCCTTCTCAGACCATATACGAAAGGTCGGATCAGTAGTTGAAGGGAGAAATTGATGATTGTGTGTAATGGGAGTATAAACTGCACCGCTTTGTAAGCCTAAACACTTTCTGAACTGGAGCCAAATCTTAATAGAATCCCGTACAACTGGATTGGCTGGTAACCATTTACTAGAAACAGGAAGTTGGGAACAAATTATGGAGTTAAGAGAGTATTGGGATGATGACAACTCCAACCGAGTCCACAATGGACAGTCGCTGTAAGAGGTACCCTTATTCCAATAAATTATTTTATGAATATTGCATGCCCAATAGTAATGACGAAAATTAGGCAAAGCTAATCCCCCCTCAGCCTTCCGAAGTTGAAGAGACGCTTTTTTAAGACGTGCAGGTTTGTTACACCAAATAAGGGGAGTCAATGCGCAATCGAGTTTATTAAAAAATGCTTTGTTAATTAAGATAGGGATATGCTGAAATAGGTATAAAAATTTAGGTAGTATGTTCATTTTAATTAAATTAATACGGCCAATTAGTGATAAAGGTAATGATGCCCATCTATTCAGATCGGATATGGTTTTGTCAAGCAGAGGGATAAAGTTTTCTCCCATTAAGTCTTTAAAATAACGAGTAAATGTGATACCCAAATATTTAAATTTTCTATGAGCAACTTTAAATGGAAAGGAGGATAAGGGAAGCAACTGAGCAGCTGAATTGACCAAGAAAAGCTCACTTTTCTGGAGATTCAATTTATAACCTGATATATTGCCAAATTTTTGAAAAATGTCCAATATAAAAGGAATGGAAGAGCATGGATTTGAAACGTATAACAGAAGGTCATCAGCATAAAAAGAGAGTTTGTGAACAGAATTGAAACGTGAAATTCCCTCGAACCCTTGATGCTCACGCAGCCATATCGCCAAAGGTTCCAATGCCAAATTGAATAACAAGGGTGAAAGAGGGCATCCTTGTCGCGTTCCACGGTGAAGAGGAAAAGAGGGTGAGATGGTACCATTTGTAAGGACAGAGGCAGTTGGAGCTGCATATAACAGATGAATCCAGGAGATAAACCTGGGGCAGCAACCAAATTTTCTCAAGGAGAGAAACAGATAATTCCACTCCACCCTATCAAAAGCCTTCTCAGCATCGAGAGAAATTACAACCTCTGGAGAGTCTGATGGCTGAGAATATAAAATATTGGCTAGTCTTCTGGTATTGAAAAATGAGAGTCTACCCTGCATGAAGCCAGTTTGATCCTGAGCTATTAGATCTGATAGAACCTGCTGCAGTCGGGATGCGAGAACTTTAGCCAGGATCTTAAAGTCCACATTAAGGAGTGATATTGGTCTGTAACTGTCACAGAGTGTAGGGTCTTTGTCTTTTTTGAGTAGAAGTGAGATTGTAGCATTAGACATGGATGCGGGTAGAAGACCGATATGGTATGAATCATTATACACTCTGGCTAAGACAGGAGCGAGCAAGGAGGAGAACTCTTTATAGAATTCTATTGTAAACCCGTCCGGGCCAGGAGATTTTCCAGAGTTCAGCGACTTTATAGTTTGCTGTATCTCAGAAATAGTGATAGGGGATCCCATTCCGTGAAGCTGAGAGGACAACACCTGAGGAAATGGCAATGAGTCAAAGATAGAAAGATCCCTCTGAGTTAAAGGCTGCGACTCTGAAGCGTATAAGTTAGTGTAGTGATCTGCAAATATCTGATTAACTAATTTGAGGTCAGTGACAATGTCACCGCAGGTAGATCTGATTCTGGGAATTAATCTAGATGCACAAATGGATCGTGCCTGGTGAGCCAATAACTTCCCAGCCTTGTCCCCCTGTTCATAAAAGCGTAACCTGGATTGTCTTAATTGCGTTTCAACCTTACGGGTCATTAAGATCTCATACTCTGAGTGAAGTTGGAGACGGTGTTTATAAAGTGCTGGAGAAGCGTTCACTGCATAGTCAGCCTCCACCTTTTGCAGCTCATCTAAGATCTCAGACAATCTCCGCTTTTCAGTCTTCCTCGAGTAAGAGATGAAGGAGATGATTTGACCACGAATATATGCTTTAAAAGCCTCCCAGAGAGAGTGGGTGTTGACCTCAGGGGAATCATTACATGAAAAGTAAAGATCTATTTGAGACGCAATAAAATTTTTGAAATCAGTATCTGATAACATGTAAGAGCTGAATTTCCAGTGCCTATGATTAGGCTTGTCAATGGGAAAGTGCAAGTCTATGGATGTAGGAGCGTGATCAGAAATAATAATTGGATGATATGAGGATGAGGAGACTTGCGAGATCAATTTATTATCTAACAGAAAAAAATCAATTCTGGAATAGGTATGATGCACAGCCGAAAAAAAAGAAAAAGCTCTGTCTGAGGGGTGATTAGTTCTCCAGGGGTCTGAAAGACCCAATTGGGATGAATACTTTAGAACCCGACCCGAAGATTTAGACAAAACTGACTGCTTGGGGGAGGACCTGTCCAAAAATAAATCCTGTACCAGGTTAAAATCGCCCCCAATAATAATACGATGGGTATCTACATTAGGAAGACTTAAAAAAAATTTATCAAAAAAATTTGTATCATCCCATGTAGGAGCGTATACACAAGCTAATGTAACCGGGAGGCCCTGCAACATGCCAGACACCACAGCAAAACGACCATTAGGATCCAAAACAGTATTTGTTGGCTCAAAGTTGAGATCTTTATGAATAATAATGGCAGTCCCTCTCGCTCGAATGGAATATCTTGAGTGAAAAATATGGCCCATCCAGGGTTTTTTAATGCGGCGAACTTCTGAAGATTTAAGGTGCGTTTCTTGTAAAAAAACGATATCTGCACGGAGCTGTCGTAATTGAGAAAACACCTTACCTGATTTGACTGCATTGTTTAAACCATTGACATTCCAGGAGATCAATCGCAAGCTGCTAGTTCTGGTATTCATAGCATGGCTCTAAGGAGAAAGGTCCACTGCACAGTACTGATGTCCATTGTAAAGGCAAGGAAAGAATAAAAGAGGAAAGAGAGGAAAAGAGAGAAAGAAAAAAAAAGAGAGGGAAAAAAAAAAAAAAAAAAAAAAAAAAAAAAAAAAAAAAACAAACGAACGGGAGAACATATACAACACAACATATACAAATACCACACAAAGCCCTAACCCTAGCATGGTCCAATAGGCTAAACGCCGAGGCCCTAAACATTTTAGGTACCCTTGCTACCCAGTCTCCAGTACACACTCAAATTATAACAGCAAAAAAAAAACTGTGCTGAAAGGCATCTTTATATATTCCCTTAATATTAAAATATTAATATAAAACAAGAACAACACTTCAAACCTAAACAGTAATAAATGGCAGAATCCCAGTAATAAAACAGTAAAGTAACAAACAAAAACATTCAAAATAGTTCGAGCAGCTCACTAGTAGTTTCAATGCTGTACACACTAACTTGAAGCACATTTTACCGGTTACGATGTGGACTACCGGATTGTGTAGATTTAAGAAAGTCCTCCGCTTCACTGATGGAGTTTAATCTTCTCTTGCCGCCGTTTGGTGATGAAATAAAAAGTCTGGCCGGGAACCGGAGCACCGGTCTGTGACCCGACTCATATAACAATCGCATCACCTCTTTGTATTTAGCTCGCTGCTCAAGGACCTCCGGAGCGTAATCCTCATAGATTGCAACAGAATGTCCACGATACTGTAGTTTACCTCGTCTGGAGCGAGCTGCACGAATAATGTTCTCCTTCACCTGGTAATAGTGCAGCCTGATGATAACAGCCCGCGGTCGGTCACCCTGTTGCGGCCTGTTAACCAGAGACCGATGTGCTCGGTCTATTTCTGGCGGTGAGGAAAGCACGTCGCCAAACACCTCCGATAAAAACTCCGAGAAGAAAGCGGTGGGACGTGGGCCCTCCATAGATTCAGGCAGGCCGATAACACGGATGTTATTTCGTCTGCTACGGGACTCAAGGTCGGTAACTTTAGCCTGTAGCTTAGCTTTGGCATCCGTTAGCTCCGTGCAAACCGCCTCCAGCGCTTGGATCCGTTCATCCACAGAGATCGCGTGTGTTTCGAGAGAGGAAATTTTTTGTCCGTGATCAGTCACAGTTGTTTGTAATTGATCAATTTTCGCCTCCAGAGCAGCGAGGGCAAGTCGGTGGTCGGCACAGATAGCGGTGCGGTGTTCCTCTAACAACTTAGTTAAGAGGGCGACACCGACCTGTTGATCCGGAGCGTCGTGAGTATCAGACTTTGTTGTTGCATCTTTTTTGCCTTGTTTCGTTGATTTGGAAGCCATTATCAGAAAAAAATATGACGTCCAAAATGAACAGAAAGCATTAAAAAATGATGAGCAACTAGAATATTCGAGCTTTAAAGTGTTGCATGCGGGAAATAATATTGTACTGGAGACCGTGTTTAAAGCGTCCTAGTCACTAGCCGCCATCTTGCCGACAGTGCCCCTGGCATTTTCAGTTTTGTTTTCGCGTTGCTATTATCCGTGCTATATTTAGTTACAGTTGTTATTTTGTTTCTTTTTCCTGTCTCCTTACATTTGAGCTTTTGTCTTTTCACGCGTCGAGTTTTCCGCATTTGTTTTGTTTGTTTGGTTCAGCGTGATCTCATTCTTGCATTCTGTTTTTTACAAACGCAGTTGTGTTGTTAGACGGCACTTGGCTCCTCCTTTTCACACTGTCACTATACGCGGTGAGTACCTCCCTGTACTCCCGTGTTACATGTGGACTGGTTGAGAAAACTCCCAAGCACCCTCTAGATCCTTTGCAAAGGTAAAAAGCTGTTCCAGTGTTTCATGACAAGGACAGAGCCTGCAATTTTCCTCTGAGCGAAAGTCACTTTCCATGGTCTCACCACTACCTGTCTGCTGTATCCACAGTCTGATAAGCCAGGCAGATCTGAAGATCTTTCTGACATTGTCAGCAAACCTTAATTAACGATATGTGTGGGTCTGCCCTGTCTATCCGGCATCCTCCCCAACTATCTGATCCACCTTCCAGAACCCCTCCAAAAACTTCAAGAAGACAGAGTACTCCGAACTGCCATTTGGTGCATAATCACAAACAACAGTCAGAGCACGTTCCCCAACCCGAAGACGCAGGGAAGCAACCCTCTTGTCTACTGGAGAAAAACCCCAGCACACAGGCAGTGAGCCGGGAAGCTATGAGTAAGCCCACTCCAGCCCTCTGCCTTTCACCCTGGGCAACTCCAGAAAAGATTAAAGTCCAGCCTCTTTCGAGTGGATTGGTTCCAGAACCCAAACTGTGTATTGAGGTGAGCCGAACTATATCTAGTTAGTAACTCTCAGCCTCACACACAAGCTCAGAATCTCCCAAGAGTCAGCTTCAGTAACCGAGGATTGGTACACCAAGATTTATGCAATAATCCCAAAAGTATTTATAAACAGTTCCAGGTGTTACTGATTGAGTTTTTAGATGTATATCTCATACTTAATTTATATTACAGCCACACCATAGAACATTTTGCATGTGTACCTCACAATAAAAACCAAAATAAAACTGTTACATAAAGCATATTACATTTTGCCTTATTGATATATTATTTTGGAGAAAAATTGCTTTTTAATCAGTATTTTTATTTGATTACAGTACAGATCAGGCATCATGTCACACACCCACATACTGTTGTACTCAGTCTGCACAACTGTTAGCATGTTCTCTCTGCTTTGTGTTCTGGAGCCCGCGATTGATGACAGGCTGAAGAAGATGCTCTGGGATAACATTGATGCTGGCAATGGCTGATCACTGTACACAAAAAAATAATTGTTGTAGACAATGTGCACAGTAGATCCGTTCCGTACGTGCAGTCTGGAGATCTGCTCATAGGTCAGCATACATACGGGCCTACAGCTCCCTAGCAGCAGAGAATCCTCGTGGAAATCACACTGAGCACGTCTCTCACGTCTCGCATGAATCTCTAAAAATTTCCTCAAACTACTTTGACACAACTAACTCAATGCTTCAGTCTGTACAGTATCCTGACTTATTTTAACATCTCAATGCTGTCTCAAAGTCGTTTTCAGACTTTACAAAAGTAGTTTTAGTAAAGAATACAAAAGATACCAACCTCGAACTGAGAGGCTCACAGAAATAACTTCAGTCGTAGCAGCCTCTTAAAGGGTATTACACAAACCAAAATGTAACCCAGGTTATAAACCAGGATACTATATTTTAATTTGAAAGCTGTTAATAAATATTCTAATTTAATTAAGAAATAGTTTTCCAGATATGAATATAAAAAATAATATTTTTATTTTATTTATTTAGTAAATGTTAAATTGGTTTACTCTGGTTTACACTGAATCCAGCCAGCCAATCAGGTGGCGGCTTGGACAGAAGGGGAGAGTTTGTTCCCGCTGACAGAGATTTCACTTCTGTTTGCATCCTTGCCAGCAGATGAGACTGAGGGTTCTCCTGCTGCAAAACAGATGAAAACGTATTAAATATTTAAAATTAAGAGATATTTAGTAACCTGTTGTTTATCTGAAAACACCTGAGGGAAAGTATTTCGTTGAGGAACGACGAACGTATGACACTTTTGTACTGGTAAGCAGAAATGCTAACTTTGCATTTGTTTATAGTATAGTAGCTAATGCTAGATCCGTTTAAACTAGCTTGTATTTTAGGTAGATACAGCGACAATATACATGTTTTATGATCAGTTTACATGTTTAATACTATTGCTAAAAGAAAAGGAGTTTGAGATTGAGTGTTATATATCACATTATCATAAAGCTTATTAAAAGTGTTGGCGCGAGTTGAGTGTCGTAAGCGTATGCGTGAGAGGGAGTTTTGGCGCCTAGTGCTGCAGATGACGCTTCATGCTGATTAACGTCAGTATTCCTACTTTTGGTGTATAAAAGTTGTAAATATAGTGATTAAATGCGATTATTCATTGTATGTGTTGCAAACACTTTACATATGTTCAGTTAATTGTGAATTACGTTCTTTATTACTGTTTTGTGTATTTGTATGGATAATATAGTAATGAGATAAATATGGCCTTATTATAGGTCAGGGTTTTTCTTTGGTTGGATGATCACATTTGGACCAATCCATTGATGGCGAGTCTCCCAGACTAACCTAGAGGCTTTTCTACATTCCATGGACAACCATTGAACTGAAACTTGATTCCTTGACTTGAGCTCTAGATATCAACAAGAACTGGTAGGAGGAACACTTACCTTGCAAACTCCATGGACTGAATAGTTCCATCAAATGTGGGACTAAAAGAGAAGGACATTAACACAGACACACATTGAATTCACATTTATTTAATCACCCTGAATATTTTGATTTATTTATTTTCTACCCAGATTAGACATAGTCCTTTCTAATATTCTTTTGTGTTTTGTTTACTTACCCTTTGTAAATAAATGTGAATGCCTTTTCAAATGTCCAACAGTGCCAAGTAATTTTCTTGAGTTGCTGGTTGCCTGAGCTCCGTAGCGATCCTGGTACTCTTCTGATTGGCCCATGTGTATACCAGTTTAATGTACACATACTCTGTCCACATATCTAAACGCTGATTATTTATATACTTACCTGTTATTATAATTTTACCATAGCCGTTGAGTATATATTTATTAGTGGTGGGACTTTAATGCGTTAATTTCGATTAATTAATTACAGAGAAAATAACGAACTAAAAAAATTTACCCATTTTAACGCATGAGACACTTTTGCACCGTGGAATGTTTCTCAGTGCACAAATTCCAGGCAGACAGATTATATGGACGAGCTCAAGGAAGATGAGCATGATGGAGATGACTGAAGAGACTATGCTGGTGGATGGGAAATTTTAATATAAGAAACTTCCAAATGGACGTACAAACAAAAATAGTGTTATTTGCACTTTATGCAGGACGGAGTTCGCTTATCACAGGAACACTTCCACCCTTCGTTACCACCTCAACGCAAAACATGTTGGGGCTAACGCTCAGGTCAGTAATGATAACTTAGCTGCTAAATGTATTCCTAGTACGAGCAAACAGTGTTGCCAGTCAACACTCGACCACATGTCGGGGTTCAAATTAAGAAACAAAATGTCAAAGTCCACGTCAGACAAATTGACCAATTCGCTGGCGAGATGGATTGCTGTGGACTGTAGACCGCTCTCTGTGGTCAAAGGCTTAAGTAAGACGCGGCAAGTTTAAACGCCTTTGCCGTTCGCCGAGGTTTGCGCGAGGTGGGATACTCGCGAGAGTATAATCCATAATAAATAATCCAGCCTTGAGCGGGCCCAGGGATTACATCACGCAGCGTGCGGCCTTAGTGCCTGTAAATTAAAATTTTAATAGTCCAATGAAGGAAATTTAAAAACCAGGACATTTCCTCACTTTAACAAAAACCTGGGATGCCCGGGACAGGATGTGAAATACGGACATGTCCCGGGAAATACGGACGTTTAGTCACCCTACTTTAAGAGAGCTGGACTGTTTGCCATACCTAGCCATGGCACGTTTAATGGCTTCGGCTTTTTCAGCGGGATCTTTATACATCTTGTCGTGTTTTGTCTCGAAATGCTTCTTAAACATGGGTCTGTGGCGAGTGTTGAGTACAGAGCGTTGAGAGATTTCGATTGGAGGATTGTGCTCTCCGTCTGGGATTTTTTATTACAATTTTTTTTGTGCTGATGCTGGTCCAGCGTGTCGCGTGTCAGTGATTATGCCTCGGCGTGCCACAGGTTGCCAACCCCTGTCTTATGGTATTTCACAAAATCACAAATTACATCATAACAGACTGTAACATCAACTTTTATTTAAATTATTTAAACAGGATAAAGTTGAAACTAAGATACTGTGTGTGTGCGCGTGTGCATGTGTGCGCGTGCATGTTTGTATGTCCATACATGTTTGTATGTGTGTGTATGCATATGTGTGTGTGAACGTGTGTGTGCATGCACATATAAACGTGTGCATACATGTTTGTGTTGTGTGTATGCATGCGTGTGCTATGAAGCGTAGTCTTCATTAATTTCCATTTTCAGTGGAGATTCACTCTGCTCCAGCATAGTGAGGCAGATTGATCTTTTTCTGTACGAAAAACAAACAAAAAGGCAGACAAGTGAAACTGGGAATGAATCTCTCAATCTGACAGGTAGGCTGCATTTACACTATATAAGCTTCCTATGTTAAACACCATATGCCAGCAAAAGATCAGCGTATGGGCAGAGTTGTATAATCCAGGTTCAGAAAGTAAAAGTCCTCACCAGGATTTTGCTCAAGCTTGCTAGATTTCTAATTAGTGCAATCCAGGTAAAATGAGTGGAATCAACACAATCCAGGAAGCCTGAGCAAAATTCTGGTGAGGACTTTTACTTTCTGAACCTGGATTATACAACTCTGCGTATGGGCATGTTAATACCTCGTCTGCTCAATGTCTGCGATGGTCTCGGGGAGTCGTGCATGGTTGGTCTCTGGGAAAAGGGAGGCTACCAGTCCTGTGCAGACAGCCAATGTGCCAAAGACCACCTGGGGAAGGAGGAGCCACACCTCCTCCAGTAGCATAATGAGAGGAGAGATGGACGCGCCCAGCCGGGCCATAAAACTGGTGTAGCCCATCCCATTCTGTCTGCTCCGCCCACAGGCAGAGGGGAGGAGTGAGTAAAGGAGAGGAGTTAATGAGTTAGACGGATGTACCTTATTAGTCTGAACTGTACAAGCCAGTCACGGTCAGAAGACACCGGGGCAATCAATCAAACTAAACCAAACACGAATCACCCTTATTTTCTCTGGAAATACACATTAGTCCTCATACGGACAGGCAAATTATCTTTAATAATATAAACGATGTAGGGGTGGGTATCACTACTGATTTCCCAGTTCGATTCAGATTCAAAAGGTCATGATTCACATGGTTTTGAACAGCCTTTTAAAGTGCAAATTAAGTTTTTTTTATTTTATTTTTTACATGTAACAAAAACATTTATGAACATAGTTCTGAATATTGTAAACATTAAGGTCCGAAAACTTAAGATTTATTCCTGACTGCTTTCTGACATCTTGGAGATTGTCAAATTTTTCTGCAAGAAAAGGAGCTGATCAACATGTTGAGGAGTGAGACAGCTCCATTGTGCAGTAACAATATTGCCAGCTGTTGAGAAAACTGTTGAGAAAGCAGCTTTATACTTGACGCGTCGCGTTTGGCGTGAGGGTCCGCGCACCGAAAACGACGTAATTGCGGTGGCTCCGCCAGTGCCCTGTCGCTTCGCAAGGTCGTGCACCTCTCAAATTTTGAAACTTTGCACACTTTTGCTTCAGCGCAATGAACAAATTCATGTTTGCAGGATTCATACACCTAAACAAGGTGGAATTAAAGCACGTCTCGCGTTTTATCTCGCGTGACGTGCTTTAATTCCACCTTGTTTAGGTGTTAGCGTGCGGGAACTCTTTAATTTAAAACGGTACACATATGCGGGGAAAATTGGCCAATTCTAAAGATCAATCTCAGGTTTAATAAATCGATATCGAATCATTCAAATGAAGATCGACTTAAATCGAAAAATCGATTTTTTTTAAACACACCCCTAGTAAAGGGCAGCATCTGTTTTACATCGTGTAGTGGTAAAGGGTGATCAGAAAAATGATCCACAAAAACAACAATAATAATAAACTGCGCTTGATCCTGTGTTTGAAATAAGCAGTTTGTGATGTGTTGTGACTGACCTTACAGCTGTTGGGTAGAGCTCTGTGGTGTACAAGAACACACTGGTGAAAGAGGCTTCTGACAGCCCTTTACCCAACACTGCTATAACTGTGCGAAATGTCCAGTAGTCTAAACACACACACACACACACATGAACAAATGCACATACACATAGTCTTAAATAGTGTAACTGCAGCCTAGATAATTGTATCCTCAACCTCTGTAAGCAAAAAAATATTTAGGCTCATTTCATCAAGTTTTAAAATAAAAGGCTACTCTATGCAAAAATCTCCAAATCATTTTTCTATCAATGCAGAGATATTTTTTCCTTTAACACATATTTTTTGTGATGTGTTTGGACATATTTTGACACACACACACAGTTGGATATCCATGTAACAGCTGGGAAAACAGACGGTATGTAGCGTGCGTTAAACGGCACCTTTAGGAAGGATGATGTTGCTGATGATACACACTCCCGTGAGCACGAGTGTGCCCACCTGGCTGGGACGGCGGCCTAGCCTCTTCAGACTGAAGTAGACAAGGATCTTGGCGGGTAGCTCGATAGCGGCGTAGATGAAGTAGGTGAGGTGGAGGCTCAAGCCAAAGCCTGTGATGTTTAAACTGATCCCGTAGTAGGTGGAGGCCACCCCGTACCTGTGGAGGCAGACCGTGCACAGCATGGTCCTGATTGTCCTCGCATGTGGCCTCTCACACAAATGTGGTCACACACTTACCATGCAAATCCGGTTAAGAGGGTTAGTCTCCTTAAGCGTGGGGTTTTGATGAGGTCTAAGTAGGTATAATTGTGACCCTGTTTATCGGCTGTTACTACAGTCGACAGAGTCTGAAAATGAGATGGAGACAGAATATTACAGTAGGAGCAGGGCTTAATTTGAGCCAGATCCTGCCGGAACAGGATCCGGGAACTCTTTAATTTTAAAGGGTGCGTTCCAGGAACTGTCTGCCTCGATTCGGTAACTTTCAAACCTACTAATTATAAGTCATGAGGAAATCTGTCTGCGTTGAACCAACTAATTGAACAAATAAATCTATAAAAGAAATTTTTTAAACACAAGATCCACATTCAGGCTTACTAAATCATATAAGAGCTCTCCCTTTTAGCGATGCCTTTCCGTGTCTCCCCCATAAAGCATCCGCCCACCCCTCACACGGCCCTAGTCCAAAGTCATGGGAATTTTTAATATAATACACAAAAATATAATAAAACAACAAATAAATTGCTAATCAGTTTTACGGTTTATGTGGGTCTTTAAAAAAAAAAATACAATTATTTATTACATTTTACAAAAAAAAATTAATGGTTGATGGGAAATATTTTGTGTTACGTAGATATCAGACAAAGGCGCCAATTTGTCAAAATAACAGCGATCAATATGTCGAAAAGACAGTCAAACTTGCTTTCCCTTTTTTACAAAAAAAAAAAACATCTGATTATACTACTAAACAACCGAGACTTGAAGCAAATGAAGGCAGCAGCAGTGGAGATGTTATTGGGGCAGGTGCGAGTTTGGTTGAGTCTCAAGCTATATACTAAACAACTAATAAGGTAAGAAACGATTCTGCACATAAAACACTTATAAAACACACGTAAATCATTTAAAAGTAATTTATATAAACCAATTTGCTTGTTATTTTGACATTTGTGCGCCTAAGCGTTGCGTTTTGTGTGCGATCTTGTGACATTGTTGGCCTCAGTGATCCCGTGTCTCATACCCCGTTTGTGTTCCAGCATTGTTTGATTTACAAATTAAGCACTGAGTAGGAGTAATGGAAAGACAAAAGAGTTGCAAAAAAATGAGAGAAAGAAAGAAATAAAAGTATCAATTTCTAATCAAATGAAAACTGAAAACGGGAATAAAGAGGAAATAAAATGGAGGTTAAACAGCAATCTGCCCTGCATTCAGGATGAACGATCTACTCTGCATTCCACACCAGGTGCAACAATCTTCTCTGCATTCCATACTGGGTGTAACACTCTTCTCTGCATTGCATACTGGGTGCAACACTCTTCTCTGCGTTCCATACTGGGTGTAACACTCTTCTCTGCATTCCATACTGGGTGCAACACTCTTCTCTGCATTCCATACTGGGTGTAACACTCTTCTCTGCGTTCCATACTGGGTGCAACACTCTTCTCTGCATTCTATCCTGGGTGTAACAATCTTCTCTGCGTTCCATACTGGGTGTAACAAACTTCTCTGCATTCTATACTGGGTGTAACAATAACATCTTCTGATAACATCATCATGAAGTGCATCAAGAGGTTAGTCATGAGGAACATCAAGACCCAGCTGCCCCCTTCACTAGACCCCCTGCAATTTGCATATCGTCCCAACCGCTCCATGGATGATGCCATCACCACCACCCTCCATCTCTCCCTCACCCAACCAACTGGGAGGCCCCAGTTAGTCCGGATCGGGAACAGGGCAGTGTTCTGAGTCCTCTGCTGTTCACCCTGCTGACTCATGACTGTGTAGCAAAACACAGTTCAAATCACATCATTAAGTTCGCCGATGAAACAACAGTGCTGGTTCTCATCAGCAAAGGCGATGAGTCAGCGTACAGAGAGGAGGTGCAACGGCTGACATACTGGTGTAAAGACAACAACCTTCACCTGAACGTGGATAAGACCAAGGAAATGGTTGTTGAATTCAGGAGAGCATGTCACACTCACACTCCGCTCAACCTCAACGGAGTGGAGATTGTTAAGAGCACCAAGTTCCTTGGTGTCCACTTAGCGGAGAACCTCACCTAGACCCTGAACACCAGTTCTACAGCCAAGAAAGCCCAGCAGCGTCTCTACTTCCTCTGGAAGCTGAGAAAGGCCAATCTCCCTCCACCCATCCTCACCAACTTCTACAGAGGCACCATAGAGAGCATCCTGAGCAGCTGCATCACTGCCTGGTTTGGGAACTGCAATGTCTCCGACCGCAAGACCCTCCAGCTAATAGTGAGGACAGTTAAAAGGATCATTGGAGTCTCTCTCCCTTCCGTCACGGACATTTACACCACCTGCTGCATCCGCAAAGCAACCAGCATTGTGGATGACCCCACCCACCCCTCACACAAACTGTTCTCCCTCCTCCCATCTGGAAGAAGATACCACAGCATCCCGTCCAACACGGCCAGACTCTGCAACAGCTTCCTCCCACAAGCCATCAGACTCCTCAACGCCAGACACTGAACTGAAGGATTTCTCCTCCATACATACACATTACTACACATTACTACTTACTACACATTAATAAATCACACCCTGCAGTTGCACAATCCAAATGAGCGGAGCTGAACACGCTACAGGATAGTCAGCATCTGCTGAGATTATAATGGCTACTAAAAAAATTTCAAAAGTGTTGGAGTATTTTGAAAAAAATAAAGATGAATCAAACAAAGTAAAGTGCAAGTTATGTCATCAACGTCTTTCATTTCACATGACAACAACCAACATGGCATACCATTTAAAATGCGTAAGGCAAAAAAAACAACAGTTTGTCGTTTCAGTCGTGATGTCTCGTCGTGGTGCGTCTTGGCAAGTAGACCTATAAACATTTTTTGTTGTTTGTTTTTTAAACCCTGTTACTTGAACCTTTACTTATAATTTTTTTGCTGTTGTGTGGCAATTTTTTAAATATTTGCAGGCAGGCATATTTTATTAAAAATATTTGACATTTTGCACATATTTGACATTTTGACATTACAACGGGATCCCGATCCTAGAAAAAAAAAAAACCCTAACTTTGCGACTACAGGGAAAATCTGACAAATCAGATTCAACTATGAAAATCCTTAGTTGAAGACGCCTCTACTTTGCACATATACTGAGTATTGCACATGGCATAATATGATAATATGCACTAACCTAAACCTACCTCTTACACTTCTCTCTGTAGTGAAGTGCCTGTCTGCACTCGGTCTAGTGTGCTGTCTGTATTGTGTTGTACTGTCTGTCCGCACTTTGTGTTGCACTTATGTTCTGTCGTCACTGTGTCTCTATGTTGCAGCATGGTCCTGGAGGAACGTTGTTTTGTTTCACTGTGTACCCTGTACGTAGTTGAAATGACAATAACACCTCTTGAACTTGAACAATATTCTCTGCATTCCCTACTGGGTGTAACAATCTTCTCTGCATTCCCTACTGGGTGTAACAATCTTCTCTGCATTCCATACTCGGTGCAACAATCTTCACTGCGTTCCATACTGGGTTTAACAATCTTCTCTGCAATCTATCCTGTTTTGTAACAATCTTCTCTGCATTCCATACTCGGTGCAACAATCTTCACTGCGTTCCATACAGGGTTTAACAATCTTCTCTGCAATCTATCCTGTGTGTAACAATCTTCTCTGCGTTCCATACTCAGTGCAACAATCTTCTCTGCGTTCCATACTGGGTGCAACAATCTTCTCTCCATTCTGCATGAATGCAACAATGTGTTCTACATTGTGCACTGTGTGTTGTATTGGAGCAACATGCAACAATGTGCTCAGGCTGAAACAGCAGTACGGTCTTATGCACCTCTGGTTTGATCCTGGCTGTGAAGTCCTGTCGCCCGTTAACGCTGGCACACCTCTGCAGGTACCCATACGCCTTGTCTATCTTTCCGCTGACGATCAGCCACCGTGCCGACTCAGGGATCCACCTGTGAAGAGAACCACAAAGACAAAACGAGCCTGCACCCACCTGTACCACGGATGTGCCACACTGTATGAAAAATCATTAGAAGTGAATCTGTGAATGCACAAAGGGTTTGCTAGTGGGGGATTTGTTTGCCCCAATGCTACTCAGGGATTCGTTTTTGTGCGTGGTCTCCATTTGTTCTGCACCCCAAGATTTAGGATTATTTGATTCTAATTGGTATCTCTCAACCTCGCACACCTGCTAAGGTTCATTCCCAACCAGAGAGGTTACGTTCCATTTCCCAAGAGTCTTCTCGGTTACTTCAGTAACCGAAGATCAGTTCGCCAAGACCCCTGCCTTCGGCCACTGCCCAATCCACAATGCACCAAACCCCTAGTACTACCTCTCCCACAGGTGGTGGGCCCATGGGTAAGTGAACCTGCTTGTCTCCTTCGGGCTGTGCCCAGCTGGGCCCCATGGTTAGATACCAACTAGATATAGTTGGGCTCACCTCAACACACTGTTTGGGTTCTAGAACCAATTCTCTCTCAAGAGGCTGAACTTTATTCTTTTCTGGAGTTGCCCAGGGTGAAAGGCAGAGGGCAGGAGTGGGCTTACTTATAGCTCCCTGGCTCGCTGCCTGTGTGTTGGAGTTTTCTCCGGTAGACATGAGGGTTCCTTCCCTGCGCCTTCAGGTTGAGGAATGGGCTCTGAATGTTCTTTGTGCTTATACACCAATTGGCAGTTCGGAGTACCCGGCCTTCTTGTAGTCATTGGAGGGAATACTGGAAGGTGCCCCTTCTGGGGATTCCAACGTTCTCCTGGGGGGACTTCAATGCACATGTGGGCAATGACAGTATGAACTAGAACAGGTCAAGCACAGACATGACCATAAGTGCACATGGAACCAGGACACCTTAGGTTGCAGTTTGAAGATCGATTTTGTAATCGTGTCTTTGGACTTGCGACCGTGTGTCTTGGATACTTGGGTAAAGAGATGTCAACCGGTGGAAGGAATACTTCGAGGATCTTTTCAATCCCACCATCATGCCTTCCACAGAGGAAGCAGAACTGGAGGACTCAGATAGGGGTTTGCCCATCACTCTATCACCCTATGGTCAGGAGATCGCGAATACAAGCGGCTGAAATGAGTTTTCTCCACAGGGTGTGCGGGCTCTGTCTTAGAGATAAGCTATGGAACACGGTCATCCGAGAGAGGCACGGAGTAGAGTCACTGCTCCTCCACGTAGAGAGGAGCCAGTTGAGGTGGTTCGGGCATCTGGTCCGGATGCCACCTGGGTATGTCCAACTGGGAGGAAACCCCAGGAAAGACCCAGGACATGCTGGAGAGATTATATCCATCAGCTGTCCTGGGAATGCCTTGGTATCCCCCCAGAAGAGCTTTAAGAGGTGGCTGGGGAGAGCGAAACCTGGGCCTCTTTGCTTAGGCTCCTGCCCCCACTACCTGACGCCGGATAAAGCAGATGAGAATAGATGGAAGGATGGATGATTCTAATTGTCTAAGATGCTAGAAAATGGACAATGCTGCACTTTGGAATATTTCATTTCTCCAGAGCTGGATTTAGACAACACAGTTGTGCAAGGAATACATCCACAAGAGGAGATTGACCTGGGCTTGTTTGTTTCAGACAAATGTACATATTCATACATTTTAAATATTAATGAATAGCTCAACTGCCTTACCACCAGGTGACTACAGCCAGTCCAAGGGGAGTCGTTACCGTGATGATCAGCATCCTCCAATCAGTGACCATATAAGCAATTCCAGCCAACATCAAATTGCCCAATGTCCAGGCAATGCTACCAATTACCCCAATGAATGTACGGTGCTCGATGTCTACCCACTCAATACCTACAACAAAAACACCAAATACTGTACGTTTTCAAAAGACTTCATATCCAAACAATATTAGCAACATTTCATGTATACCATATAGTACAGTTATGGCCAAAAGTTTTGAGAATGATACAAATATTAATTTTTACAAAGTCTACTGCTTCAGTTTCTGCATATACTCCATTCTGCATATACTCCAGAATGTTATAAAGAGTGATCAGCTTAACAGCAATTAATTACAAAGTAAATATTTGCCTAGAAAATGAACTTTATCCCCAAAATACATTTCAACTTCATTGCAGCTCTGCCTTAAAAGGACCAGCTAACATCGTTTCAGTGATTGCTCCATTAACACAGGTGTGGGTGTTGATGAGGACAGGGCTGGAGATCAATCTGTCATGATTAAGTAAGAATGACACCACTGGACACTTTAAAAGTAGGCTGGTGCTTGGAATCATTGTTTCTCTTCTGTTAACCATGGTTATCTCTAAAGAAACACGTGCAGTCATCATTGCACTGCACAAAAATGGTCTAACAGGGAAAAGTATCGCAGCTAGAAAGATTGCACCTCAGTCAACAATCTATCGCATCATCAACAACTTTAAGGAGAGAGGTTCCACTGTTGCCAAAAAAGCTCCAGGGCGCCCAAGAAAGACCAGCAAGCACCAGGACCGTCTCTTAAAAGTGTTTCAGCTGCGGGATCGGGCTACCAGCAGTGCAGAGCTTGCTCAGGAATGGCAGCAAGCAGGTGTGAGTGCATCTGCACGCACTGTGAGGCGGAGACTCTTGAAGCAAGGCCTGGTCTCAAGGAGAGCAGCAAAGAAGCCACTTCTCTCCAGAAAAAACATCAGGGACAGACTGATATTCTGCAAAAGGTACAGGGAGTGGACTGCTGAGGACTGGGGTAAAGTCATTTTCTTTGATGAGTCCCCTTTCCGATTGTTTGGGACATCTGGAAAACAGCTTGTTCAGAGAAGACGAGGTGAGCGCTACCACCAGTTTTGTCTCATGCCAACTGTAAAGCATCCTGAAACCATTCAGTGTGGGGTTGCTTCTCAGCCAAGGGAATCGGCTCTCTCACAGTCTTCCTAAAAACACAGCCATGAATAAAGAATGGTACCAGAATGTCCTCCGAGAGCAACTTCTCCCAACCATCCAAGAGCAGTTTGGTGATCAACAATGCCTTTTCCAGCATGATGGAGCACCTTGCCATAAAGCAAAGGTGATAACTAAATGGCTCAGAGAACAAAACATAGAGATTTTGGGTCAATGGCCTGGAAACTCCCCAGATCTTAATCCCATTGAGAACTTGTGGTCAATCATCAACAGATGGGTAGACAAACAAAAACCTAAACATTCTGACAAAATGCAAGCATTGATTGTAGGCCTGTCGCGATAATTACATTATCGACTTATCGTACGATAATTTTTTTTTACCGCGATCATTTTTGCTGACGTCGATAATTGGCCATTGGGTTTCCGCGCACATTTGTTTTACATGAGAATAAACCGAAACTACGTTAGATTTCAGAAAGGCACGCAGTGCTGCTCTCTCACCCCCCTCCCCCCTTAAGGGAAGACGAATCTGTGATCAGAGAGCGACACCTACCGGTTAGGAAATGAGTGCGGTACACGGAGAGTGCATGCGTCAATAACAGTGCCTCCACACACACACACGTAGAGATGTGTTCGCGAACGTATTCGAGGCTAATAGGACTCGAAATGATTTGAAATAATTAGTTTTTTATCACATTATTTAATGGTTGTTTATTATATTGACCGTAGCGCGCGACTCCGCCTACCTCCGCGAACGGTGGAAGCGTGTTGTTCGAAGCGATATGTGGTAGTATAAATAAACACCCCTCAAAAACAGGGGAATAAACCTGTCAAACTTTAATGTTGCTTTTGTGTTTCAGGTTTGAAAAGTGCTGGAATTTGTTTGTTTCACAACAAATAGCTGTCTGACTGAACAGTTCTCTTGTATTACGTTAACCTCTTGTAATTCCAGGACGAAACACGAGAGAACGTGAAGACGTTAAGATTGGGCATTTTGAAAATAAACATCCATTAAGTGACGTACAAGTGCGTGAATTACACCGTATAAAGGTGTATGAACCCTGCAAACATGACTTTGTTCATTGCGCGGAGCCACTGCGATTGCGTCATTTTTGCGACGCGTCAAGTATAAATATAATATTATCGTTTATCGTGATAATTTCTGGGACAACATATCGTTCTGAAAATGTTGTTATTGTGACAGGCCTAATTGATTGTGCAAGAATGGACTGCTATCAGTCAGGATTTGGTTCAGAAGTGGATTGAGAGCATGCCAGGGAGAATTGCAGAGGTCCTGAAGAAGGGTCAACACTGCAAATATTGACTTGCTGCATTAACTCATTGTAACTGTCAATAAAAGCTTTTGTTACTCATAATATAATTGCAATTATATTTCTGTATGTGATAAAAACATCTGACAAACACACATAACAACCAGAGGGCAGCAGATCATGTGAAAATATAATATTTGTGTCATTCTCAAAACTTTTGGCCATGACAAATGCTAATCCCAGACCAGCGAGAACCTCTGTGTAACAGTATTCATATTGAATGAACAATTGAATTAAGTTATTGTTTTCATGATTCTCATAGTGAAACAAAACAGAAAAACACACCATGTCTCATAACTTTAGCTTGCTGTTATTTCCTCTTATCAGTTGTTAAGATAATCTGAAAGACCCGTGAAGATCTGTAGATAACTAGTAAGTAAGAGACAAGTAAACAAGCAAGTGAACAATATAAGACAGATAAAGACAAGTCTCTAATGTTCAGTCTCATTTAAGATTTATTGTAGTTATCTATAGGTATATATATATGGTCTCTTCCTTCTGATGATGCCATAACTACCCAACATGATCTGCCAGGAGATCTGTGAACTTGGATCATTGGTCAACTCCATTTAACTCCTTCAGACTTAACATTTTAACCAGTGGGGTTAGAATTTTGCAGTAGGGAAAAGGATTAAAAGTGGTGGTGTGTTAGAAAAGCTGGGTTGACATCTAATGACTTGAGAGAATTGTGTGGATGGCCTTCTTCCACTATAGACACTAAAATGAGTGAGATATTGACAAAAGGACAAATTGTGGTTTCCAGACTAGTTTTTTTTTTTGTAAATTTAAGCTCAAAGTAAAGTGTGACTGAACAGACTCAACTAACCAAACCACAACGGTGACCCAAAGACTCAAGTTACAAAAGAGGTGTAACAGATGTGTCCATCCACACCTCACACCTTGTGCGGATAAAAACTCTAGATCAGGGGTCCCTAACTCCTGAGTCCAACACAGTTTGCAGATTTCCAATCAGGAAAACAGAGTTTGGAACCCTAATGTTGAGTAAACAAAAGGTACAGAGGAACATCAGATAGGATGAAGACCAGGAGAAGGTTACAGCACATCGACTCACTGAGAACAATGGATATTATGCTGATTCCAGCCAGGTTGAATCCGGTTAGAAAGCGGAAGACAGTAAACATGATGAAGCCAGTGGAGAAAGCACTGGCTGTGCTGAAGACCAGGGCAGTCACATAGGACACCAGCAGCATTGTCCTCCGCCCATACCTGCAGACACACATCTCCAGATGGTGAGAGCCTATTGACAAATGCTGGTGACAATCAATCAACCAATCAATCAATCAACCAATAAGTGTTTATTTATATAGCACTATTTGCAACATGCTTTGTCATTTCTAAGATACACTGCTGACACAAGAAAACCTCTGTTTTTGGAAATTGCAGCTTGTTTGGAGGTGATTCATTAAGACCACTTTATGTTCTCAATGACCTTTTAATGTTTTTTTTTTTTTTTAATGAAAATTTTGCTGAGCATTTTACTTATGTACTGAAATCTTTTTAAAATTTTAGGTTTTATCTTGACAGTGGGTGGTATCTCACTATACTGGGGAGAATGGGGTAAGATGATCCAGTGGACAAGTTGTTCCACCACATGTATCTGGGTAACCATAAACAATTTTTGTCAAATGAACCTAAATTTAGCATTTTTTATTTGCATCTTCCTGTGGGAAGAAGGACCATACAGATGAAATAGTAGGTATATTATTATTTTTTGCCTTTCAAAGTTTTTTTTTGGCATATCTTGCACAACCAGTCTCGCATTAAAAGTAATTTTCTCACTTTAAAAAACTATATCAGATATATTGGTGATCTGCCCGTGTGTAAAAACCTGCGCCTGAATGAGCAGAGGAGTAGCTGCGGGTTGCTAAGCTCAGCCCTTCTCCAAGGTGGTGTCTGTAAGTAACACTGTATGTGAAACTCATATTGCCTCCTTATGTTCACATAAAGGTCAGTCACATATTTGGTCAGATGAAGACAGAAGAACCCAGATAGAGGCTCCTGGTTCTGGGCAGTGTTGCTTCGTGGGTCCTTACAACCTACTTGCATGGAGTGGTAAATAATTCATAGCATTTTCTGTGATTGATTTCTGTCATAACTAAGTAGGTTCTTTGTTAAAAAATGGCTAAAACGTTTACCACCATTGAATCAACCACAGTTGGGAGTGTACACTGACAAGTTTTATTCAGTTTAAGACTGCTATGTCTATTTTGTAATCTTAGAGACTTATCAAACTATTTTTCAGCCCTCAGATGATGACACCCATCCTGTACTGTATCCATTGGTTTAATTCAAGCTATAGGTTGACTTAAGGAAACAAGGTCTCATCTTACCCCACTCTTATCTACTGTGTGTATATATCACATATCACTCATAACATCTACACCTGATGTCCAGGGAAATTTTGTGCTGATGGGGGTGTTGCAAGGTTATAATAGTTTTGGATTTTTCATTATAGTTTAGTTTGTATTTAATTGTGACTTTTTTTCTAATTCATTTCGTTTTAATTCGATTTTATAGCATGTTTGCTAGTTTTTATTAGTTTTCTTTTTTAAGCTTAGTTTTTGTTTAGTTTTCATTAGTTCTAGTATTAGTTTTAGTTTTTTCATACTTTGGGTTATTTTTCAGGTGCAGGATTCAAAAAGTTCAAAGTAAATATTGTGAAACAAAAAATCATAAAGAATGATAAACATCATTTTAAAAAATGCATTCAATTATTGTTGAACAACCAACTGTCCACAAAAGCAGCCTTAAGTGCAAAATGTGTAATACTGCTGCTGAAAATTGCTAGACTAAGGACAGACACAAACATAGGAACATAACCCTATTTTGGTTTGTGTGATAAGCCAAACTTTTGAAGGCAATCGAGTCACACACTCGTGTTGACATCCAGTCTCAACACATTAACCAGTGCATCCACCCGCTTGTGGCTTTCCTGCATATTAACTAACCAGCAGCTATTTGATCACTGATGAAAACAGTCCATTATGGTTGTCTCCTTCACGGACTTATAAATAAATTGACAAACATGAAAACGAAGGGTATCCTATCTATAATTTCAGAACATTTTAGTTAGTTTTCTAAACATGTAATACAGTTACAGTTAGTTATAATTTCTTTCTTTTAAATACCGTTATTATTTATTTCAGTTAAAAAAAATGTTTTTTCAATATCAGTTTTCAATTTTTGTTCATTTTCGTTAGCGATTATAACCTTGGGGTGTTGATTGTGATGATGACTACCAAAGGGCCATTTGAAGTGAAATGTTGATTAAGTAAGAGAAGATAAAGAAGATGATTAATTAAGAAGTGGTCTACTAACGAGCTCATCAGCAAATTCCAGTGCTAGAATGGTCTTACTTGTCACAAAGGATGCCGTAGGTTACAGACCCAAACATGACACCAACAAAGAAAATGGACAGTGATGCTTTGGCTAATCCCTTTGATTGACACACTAGATCAAACTGCAGAGAAACGAAAGAGATTCATATGAGTTGTATATTTGGTTGTAAAATCAATTCTTGACCTCACTCTGTAAATGTCATGTACCTCCGTGACCAAAGTGGACTTAAATGTGCTGTTGTCATACTCCCATCCATGCGGACACTGGACCACAGGGAGTGCTGTGGTGTTAGTTGAGTTATTCAGCAGGTGGAACTGGGGCTCTGGGAACATGTGACAGGAAGCAAAAGCCCCGTCTTCCTGTTTTGGAATGCTGACGGTCAGTCGCTGCTCCTGTGTCAGATTCTCAAAAATCCAGTCGTCATCCAGAGACGTGATGGCACAGTGGTGGGACGGAATGGCGCCGATAAAATTATATAACAGGAAGTGACAAGGCAGGGTGATGCGAGGAAACACCAGCAGGATAGTGAGGGCAATCTGGTACCGTCCAAACCCATCTGTCTCAGCTAGGACGCTTTCAAACTTCATCATGACCTGAGGAATCAATCATCCAGTGGATCAGTTAATAAATCAATCAATCAATCAACATATATCTGGACCCCTTCAGGATTCTTTATACCAGGTATCACCAAATGGAGGACCGCGGTCCGGATCCGGACCCGAACGCCATCCTGTCCGGACCCAATCACATTCCTGATTAACTGGATACGGACCCAAATGCCAAAAAAAATTTAACGGGAGACTATATTTTAAACCGGAGAATTTATTTTCAGACGAGTGTTACGTTCACCACCCATTTGAGTGTTACGTTCGCGCTCCCCCTGCTCAACAACTTTCGTTCGCCACCGCGGACCCGGACCTAAGGTCTGAGCTATCTGCCAAAAATGGACCGCGGAAAGATTTAATTGATTACCCCTGCTTTATACCAAGCACCAATACCATATCTTGGTGTACCTTGGACATGGAAACCGCATCTCAGAAAACATTAAACTGTTCAGTGAATTAACTATGTATACATAAAAAAGCTGATTACCTCTAAAGCCACTAGAGATGATACTGAAGAACTGCATTAGATGGCATTTTGACAGCAGTTTTTAACCACAGCAAAATGTAAGCAGCTTTCCCCAGTATGACTTCATTTAATATTTATTCTAATGAACACTTAAAACACAGTAAACCACATGCAGTATTTTCTTGACCTGTTCCATCACCCTAAAAAGCAGTCTGGACAGTGGATTGAACTGTGTCCTGCTGTGCCCAGATGTGCAGAAGCTTGCTTGGAATTAGAAGCACTTCCCATTTTGAACAGTGAATTCAAGACCTTCAACATGTCCACTAAATTACTCTCAGGTAAAACAAATTATTTTGTAATAATTGAATGACTGATGAATGCAGGCTTTTTTATTTGTCAGTAATGCACAGGCTTTAGCTTGAATTTCACTGACTGCAGTGGACGAGATTGTGGTGTTCAGCAAGTAGGACCAGTGCCTTGACAAGCAGCGATTCTTTGCATCATCTATGTGGTTCCTAAGTATCTCATGTCTCACAATTATATAAAAGATCTGAAGATCTGTTAGAATGACAGTCCTTTCAACCTTATCAAAATGCACATGTAATTATTTGGGCAGATCCATTGAGAAATGAAATAATGAACTCACCTGTAAGCAGCACGTGAGTTCAGTAGATTCGATCTGAAGGTAAACTCTGAACTTCACCCTCTGTGAGTCTGGATTTCTCAGACAACCCACCCTGTTAGACAGCAGCTTGCTTCACCAGAGGGATTTGGAGTTGGACAAAGTCTGCTCTTTGAAGACCGCCGCTGAATTTATGAGGCGCGCTAAGTCTAGAGGTAATTGTAGTGATATGAGGTCAATATAACACAATACAAAAATACAATAGAAAACCTTCATCGAAAACCTCAGCCAATCAGTTCGGTCTTCAACTTATATATTTAAGACTTATATATTTAAATATATTCATGAGACTGTACCTCTTCTAGCAGTTTCGTTTTTTGCTAACTATATAAATGCCTGTTGTGTACCTACTTTTGCTCTGCATTCAGTAGGTATATTTCAGAATAAAATTTTTCATGATAAGCACGCTTCGTGACACACGTCTGCTCGTCTTCACACTTTATTGAACAACTCCCAGACTCCTCTTCGTACATCCCATAACCAACTGCATAACTGTAACCATGGATACGACACCCCCCCTTTACTTGGAATTGAACTCGTTTACACTAGCAGTAAAATGTCAACTTAGAATCACCTCGTGTTCCATTCATCCACTGCTTCATCTCAACAATAACCATACCTGAGTTCTCACAACTGTTTCCTTAACATTAACATTGCAAAACAAATGCATTTTTTTCCAAAACAGATTATTAGTTATTATTATATATATATATATATATATATATATATATATATATATATATATATATATATATATATATATATATATATATATATTAGGGGTGGGACGCGTTTAAAAAAATTAATCGAATTAATCGGAAGCTTTGTAATTAATCGAAATTAATCGCATTTTAATCGCATTTCAGTATTTAACATGAGAAATATTAATTTAAGTTTAAATGATGAATGAATCAATGAACATAATCATAAACTTCAACATCTTGTTTATTTTTCCACCAGTCTACTACACAGACCAATAGATGAGTGCAGAAAACAGTTCAGAACACTGGAAATTCTGACCAAAAATGTTGTTTAATTTTGGGAGTTTTGCTCAGGATATTGGAAGAATTGAAGTAAATCTGAAGATGTTTTTAATACCATTTTAGATGGTATATTTTTCTTTAATTTCCCAGGCCTCTGCCACAGGCATCTCCATAGTGCCTAGAAGTGGTCTTCTGCATGCTCAAAGCAAATGACTGGATCTTCATCATCTATAGATTCATCATCTATAATATGAGCTGTCACACCAAGATAATTCTTGTTGCTAACAGAGGTCCAGTGATCCCCAGTCAGAGCCACATTTGTGGCGCTCTTCACAATAACCTGTTTTACTTCCCTTTCCTCATCATACAGCTGCTGGATTGTCTTCGACATTGTCTTTCTGGGGTGAGTTTCCCAAAACGTTCTTAGCGCTAAGTACGTTTTGGGAAACTGTTGGAAAAAAAGAAATTTAAAGGCTGTGAAAAGGCTGAAAGGCTATGGAAGAGCAGAAGTGGGAAGGCCTCAGTGGTCTTGAGGAGAATAGAATGGGCCTATTCAGTGTAAGCTGCAATACAAGCAGTTTGAGATAAGGAGATGGACGGCTAGAGAGGAGCAGGGGGGTCTCTAAGGAAGAGTAGCTAAGGTGGGGGCAGATATTGAAACTTAGAGAAGAGGTATGAAAGGGAGGACATCGCCCAGCACGAGGACTTTTTGCTTGGACGCTGCTGAGATCCACTTGGGTTAGGTAGAGTTCTAGGCAACTAGCACCAGTGCATTGGAGAGTTTGTACCACTGTAACGTAGCTCGCGCTGCGGAGCGAGAGGACGGACACAAGTGCTGAGAAGAGCGAGATTTATTCATGGGAATATCATACTCATCGTCACTTAACCAGTCCGGGTTCAACATGGGAGGGCAGTCTGAAAAACAAGCAAAGACGGGCATGACAAAACAGAAACAAGTAACAAGCAAAGACCGGGAAACAGACAACGGGCAATAGAACAATGAAACATCCAACATCCAAAACAACCGACGAGGGACAAGGGACACTCAGGGACTATATATACAGGACTTTAAACAGGGAACAGGTGAGGGCAATGACACGGGGGTGTGGTAACAAACGAGGAATCACGGAGACAAACGAGCGGGGCGGGATAAACAGGCACGGAACACCGACACAAGGGAATCCGGAGTGACAGCTAAGGGAGGGGCCGCGGCCATACGTGACAACCACGTATACTTTGACTATATTGTATTCAATTATATTCCATATAAATTAATCTAAAAGAACTTTTGGTGTTAAGACTTTGCTTGGGTAACTCAGTCAAAACCAGTCGGTTCATCGGGGCAGTGTTGGGGCCTATCTGGGTCAAGAAAAAAATATCCCAACAAAATGGTAGCAGAGGATGGTTTTGACTGGAGTCGAATTCTGCAATTAAGACGAGAGAGGAGGTCAATCCGTCCGTGAGGTGACTGAACTAAGCCGCGCGGCCTGTTGAAAAGGTAAGGAGCCATTCTCTCCTATTGACTGATGTATCATAGGCTAAATTAAAGTTCAGTCACTGAATGGTCGAGGCGAAATACTCTCTGTAAATTTAGTGTTATAATTGTATACGTGTTACAAACTCGATATATATCCACGATTTTCCTGAACTTTAACCTTTCCCATGATTCGTAGCTGAATCCGGTTGTTGGTTTCCGGTTGTAGTGTTTACATTATGAGCGAGTCAGGAAGTGGACGTTCGTTGCTGCTTTATTAAAAATACACGGCCAATAATACTAGGTGGCTGCACAGTACGAGCGTTAAAAAAAAGTTGTGGTGACTGTGTTTTACCAGTGCCCCACCCCTCAACGCTCTCAGAGTGGGTTGATAACATGAAGCTGTGGCCTGAAGTTAGCGATATTGATATAGTCAATTACTTCGTCTTTCCCGAAGGCGTAGATGGCGAAGAGCTACGGAATTATAAAAGCACAGAGGCATACAACTACCTTTATAGCAACAAAATAGGAAAGGTATTGTATAAAAAACATGGTGATTTCATTTTTTTAAAGCTGAGGTAGAGCCAAGTGAGACCGTGAGCTGAGGTAAACATCAGGCGTGGGTAATGCTGAGGGAGAGTGGAGTAGTGGAGACAGTGGGTTACTCGTGCATTGCAGAACGTATGTTGTGAAACATTGAAAAACAATAAATTATATGTATAATATCTCGTTTGTTTGTAGTTTTACTTTTACTATAACTATTTGTAGATCCGTTTGGCTCATGCGAACTATTCGTCTCTTCTTTTGGGGTGGTCTATCGTAACCCAAATACAGCTCCGGGTCAGGATGCAGCTCTGTAGGCTTCTTTTCAACAAAGTGAAACGAGCAAACATATATCCTCTTCGGATGGTATTTCAGTTTTAAAACTGCAAGCCACGCTAGGCTCCTTCCCTTCGGTATGGAATGCAAAGCAAAACGTAGTTACTTGGATATCCCCGCATGATCATGATTGAGCCGCGGACATTTTTCTCCGGTCGCGCTGTCTAATGCCAGGTTCACACTACACGACTTTTCAGTCGTCAGGTTTTTGTGCCGTTCGCACTACATGACTGGTTGTGCTGTAATCGCAAGTCTTTCAGTTGTTGTGGCTTTCACACTACATGACTGATCGGCGACGCGGGCTCACAAAGACTCTCAGTCGCCGACCGGGCTAGATATTAAACATGCTAGATATCTGCCGGTCGTCTGCGATGAGTCGGCGATGGCTCGGCGAGCGTCTTTCAGCAGTTCACACTACAGGACTGAGCGAGCGACGAGTGATCGCCGATTTGCCTCCGACCACAGTTCTGTCGGCGATCTACAAAAAACAGTCAGCGACTGAAAAACCAGCCTAAGATCGTGTAGTGTGAACCGGGCATAAGCGAGGTCAGTGATCGCAAGCGCACTGTAAATAAATCGGTTTTAATCGGTTTGTAGGAGGTTCTTCCCAGAGTTTTGGTAATATGACATAATTGAATGTCCACTTTCTCTCATCCCGTTAGAAGAACTCGCATTTCGTGCTCCTGTTTCTTTTTGAGCCTGCTTGAATTTTAACTTCGCATTTGGACCATTCAAAAACATTGTGGGACTGTTCAAAAGATATTAATAGATACGTGGACCGTTACATTATATTCTTGTTTATTGTTTCCTGACGTTTCATCCCAGTCTGTACAGTTTAAGGTAGTTTTTAAGGGTCCCAAGACAACGTGTTGGTCCGATGAACCATGATCACGGCGGGCACTAGCCACATGGTAAAACTAGCGCACATTTCTTGATCACAAGATGTAGGTTAATTGCATTAAAAAATACAGACGATTTAAATTTGAATATCTTTGGACTGGCTTGATCAAATTTGACAATTAAGGCATCTTTTTTGTTATATTGTGCTGCATCTAATAAAATTATTTTAAATGTGATTAAGTAATGTTGAAAAAAATATCCAAGTTACTACAAAAGGAGCCGGACGCGGACAGTGTTTACGAAGCTGCTGGTGTTCAAAGCATATACTTTCCAACAACAACTTCAATTTTTTGAGTTGTTATGGCACCCGACAAGGGAACATGTCGAGCCTGAGCTCATACTTGAAGCACGTAATCGGTATCAAAGCCAGTTTTATTCGTCTCACTAGCAATGTTTTGGTTAGCGATGCTGAAACGCTAGCGAGACCGGAACTAAGAAACCGGGGAACGGAAATAGTGAGACGTCATGGCAACCCCCATTGGGATTCCAGGAAAAAGGTGGATAGACAGGAGGATTGCCCTACGACTCATAAAGTCGGGAGGAGAACGCCCTGTAACTGCAGTAAACGGTTAAAGAGCAGGTAGCCCATCGGTCATAAAAGGACGGTGGAGGACGCGCTCAGAGAAAGTAGGCAGCTCACGTTCTAAAAAGAACCTTGATTCTAAAAGAGAATGGTGGAGGACGTGCCCAGAGAAAGAGTAGGTAGCGGGGCGGACTGATGCGCAGCACAGCAAAGCGCGTTTGAACTAATTAGTGGATTAATTTGTCCTAATTGTGTAGGTACAGGGCTTAACATTAATATCAGACCACGGATTTTGCAGCAGTTTGAATTTAGAGTGAAGTCTGTGTGAAAGAGATGGACGCCGCAAAACTATATACATCAATGCGTCTTCAAGGTGTAACTAGGGAAGATGTGGCATTTGAAGTGAACGTGTGAATGATGTTCTTAGCACATGAGTTAGGGTTGGGACATACAGGTTTACAAAAATAATAGAGGTATGGGGCAGGGTTGAGATAGAGACAAGAAGCTGATCCACAGACTAATAAAGTGCCCTGACTTTCAATTTGTTGTCAGTTTTACTTTTACACTACAGATTTTTATTTAGTGGCAGAATGGACAAAACATTAAGTTTAATACAAATTACGAATAAGAGTGAATGAATACAATTTTTTAAATAAAAGTTTTAAACACACCTATTTTATGTTATGTAAAAGTAAAAAATAAATGCACCAGTTAAACCTGAGGGGATGAACAGGTAGTGATATCCTAAACATTTAATTTTATTGGTAAATGCAGGGTTGAGGCAGCAGCAGGTATGGCCATTTCTACCTTTAGTGAATGTGATTCTGCCATGCTGACTAGTATGGAGAGGTTGTGGCTGCAGAGCACAATCTTACTGTCAATGTAATGAAGCTGATATGATCAGAGTATCAAAAGCAGAGGCCGTAACACCTGACATGTCCGCCAGCGTGAAACATAAATGCAATCCTGAGCACAGTGTGTGCGCTGTGTTTCCGTTCTATTGAAGTTAAAATTAGTCATTACATAGTTCTGTTTTGCTGTTGTTTGTCTTTCTATCGTTGGGGATGATCTATATCACTGCTGATAACTATATGATTAGATTTTGAGTAAGTAAACAATGGTTTCCAATACAAATCCATTAAATTTCAAAATGAATATCTTTATGTAGTATATATATATATATATATATATATATATGTAGTTTCACGGTGATTGCTATTGGATAAAATTCTTAACCTATTCACCTGCAGAGTCTTGCCTTAAGTGTGATTTGGACCATCCAAAGAAACGAGTTTGTGTGAGAGAGGACAGTTTGCTGATGATTGATGTATTTTTGTGTGGTTTGACCCAATAGTGTCTGATTTATGTCAAGTTAAACACAAAGGCAAATTGTGAAAAAGCCAATTCTGATTGTGAGAAATTAACATGGGAACTAATGGGGCAGCTTTCTGTGTCTAGTGACAAACAAATGCTCATAACTTTAAAACTGATTGATCAAATTATTAGATATCTCTGCATGCCAGAAAGGACAAGTTTATCTGCCATTTAAAATTTAAATTGAGCTTCTAGGTGAATGTGTAAGGATTTTACAGCAGTTTATCCAGGAGAGTTTTGATCACTTTCGTGCCAGCACACTAACTGGCAGTTAATATTTGAAATTATGAACATTACACCATTCATTTTAATGGGGTTTTCTTATTTTTAAACTAAATTTGATTAAAATCTAAAACTATAATCGACTCCAAAAACAGATAGCACACCTGTCAGAGCCGAGACCTCAGAAACGCAGTTGGAACAGAGTGTACATTAAGCGGTTCGGGTTGAGTTAATGTAAGAGATTTGGAGAAGAAGAATAATAATAAGAAGTATGAGGAATAACAATATAGTGCTTTTCAAGCACTATAAATATATAACATTAATAGTTAAAATTAGCCATACACTCAAAACCATCAGAACACATACTTAAATGATGTTAGATCCATGCAGACACTATAGCACAGTCTGTGTGTGAAGTACTGCTTGTGGTATGTGATGTGGAGAAAGCCATAAGGCAAGAAGAAGATGAGTTAATGAAAGATGAGTTACTCAAGCTGTTAAAAGAGAAATAATTAAAATTTCAAAAGACAGTCAATACTGTCATTGACAAAGCCCACAACAGTATCTGAAATGATGTCATTATTAGGCCTGACAGGCTAATGGCGTAGCTATATTACCTAACTATAGTGATTTGGCTCACAGTCTTAGGAAACTAACAGTGTCTAAGGGTCTGGGTAACGGGAAAGTGGAGCTGGACTGGATGGTTGAGGCAGAGAGGGATTTAACAACTTTGAAACAAGCACTTGATAGCGCAACTGAATTAGCTGCACCAGATTACACCAAAACAATTAACCTTAATGTTTCTGTAAGAGACCATTTTGTTAATGATTGTCTCTTACAGTAAAAGGGGGAGGGTGAAGGAAGCAGGAAAAATGAATTTTTTCAAAGTTCAAAGCTGGATCAACCAGTAATAGGAACAGGACCATGCACAGCATACATGGCAAGACTCACCACAGCAATAGAGAAAACAGCACACTTGGTAATGTCATCCACTAATAATCAGCACCAATCACGGAGTAATGGCGTTCATAAACTCACAAGCCTTTTCTTTATCAAGAGCACAACAGAATAAGATAAAAGCCATACTCACACAGCCACACATCACATACAATACTGAGTCAAAATTAGTGAATCTGACTGATAACATTGAAGTAGCAGAGGATAGGACATCACATGACTGTGCTGACGCCACAGAAAGACACATTCAGCTCAGACCAGAACTGCACAAGGTCAGAATTACTAAACCAGGAGCATGGGAACTCTGTTCAGATGGGAGCTGTTGGAGACAAGGTAACGAACTGAAGGCCTCTTACGCTGTGGTACAAGCGTGTGGAGGAGAGTGGGAGGAGGTGGAATCAGGAGAGATTCCACAACCAGCCTCAGCTCAGCTGGCAGAAATGGTCGCACTAGACCAAACTGGCCAAAGCATTTAGCGCAAAGGAGGACATGGACTATGTACAGGCACTACCACTAGTGCTGACTTCCATGAGAGCGACCCCCATGGGAGAATACAATCTCTCCCCATGTGGATGTTGTATAACATGTATCAGAGCTCTCGCCCAAAGGTTGAGCAGTGTTGTGATCGAGAAGGGGGACACGAAGAACCCACCATGCCACTGGTGACGGCGGATGATGATGACCTATCATCCGAAGAAGACGATTCTGTGTGAAAAACTTGTTTTTGATTAATTACGCTTGCTTTATAGGTATTGGCAGCATCTGTGACCGATGAAGAATGAAGACGCACCACACATTAGAGCACAACCAACAGTACATGAAAGCTAATTCACTAGTTTAAGAAGTAATATGCATGACACATGGGCACATTAATAGAACGGGTCGAGGTGATCTCCCACCAGGCGGGACCTGGATCTCGTGGACAACGTCGTCACGAAACCATGGGAGATGAAGGGGGGCATCTCCAAATAGTCTGAAAGGTCTCGGCCCACGACTGGGGAGTGATCCAGAACCCACAAATCACATAAAAGAACACATAGACATTGTACTAACTGACATAGTCACACTATGAATGTATACACATTTAGGGATTTTTATGATTGTCTTTCTTTTAAGAAGTGCACTGGGCTAGATAAAATTTTGTATTAGACTAGAGTTAGACCAATGTTTTGGTCTAAAAGGGGGAATGTTGGAAAAAAAGAAATGTAAAGGTAAACAACTTAATGTTTAAACTTAATGTTTTCCTGAAAGGCTATGGAAGAGCAGAAGTGAGAAGGCCTCTGGTCTTGAGGAGAATAGAATGGGCCTATTCAGTGTAAGCTGCAACACAAGCAGTTTGAGATAAGGAGATGGACGACTAGAGAGGAGCAGGGGGGTCTCTAAGGAAGAGTAGCAAAGGTGGGGGCAGATATTGAAACTTAGAGATGAGGTATGAAAGGGAGGACATCGCCCAGCACGAGGACTTTTTGCTTGGACGCTGCTGAGATCCACTTGGGTTAGGTAGAATTCTAGGCAACTAGCACCAGTGCACTGGAGAGTTTGTACCACGTATACTTTGACTATATTGTATTCAATTATATTCCATATAAATTAATCTAAAAGAACTTTTGGTGTTAAGACTTTGCTTGGGTAACTCAGTCAAAACCAGTCAGTTCATCGGGGCAGTGTTGGGGCCTATCTGGGTCAAGAAAAAAATATCCCAACAAAACTCACCCCTGGACGATAGTTCGTAACTTGCATCAGTTGACGCAATGTGTAAGCATTTATCTTCGACCACAGAGAGCGGACAACACAAATAATATGACGCGCCATGTATAAACGCGTGCGGAGTCGCGCTACGGACACTCGTGAAAGTTTAATCCAGTCGTAATGGTGCAATGAAGGTAATTTAAAAACCAGGACATTTCCTCACTTAAAAAAACCCGGGACACCCGGGACAGGATGTGAAATACGGACGTTTGGTCACCCTATCGTACTAGGAATACATTTAGCAGCTAAGTTATCATTACTGACCTGCGTGTTAGCCCCAACATGCTTGCGTTGAGGTGGTAAAGAAGGGTGGAAGTGCTCCTGTGATAAATAAAAGTGCAAATAACACTATTTTTGTTTGTACTTCCATCTGGAAGTTTCTTATATTTAAATTTCCCATCCACCAGCGTAGCCTCTTCAGTCATCTCCATCATGCTCATCTTATTGTGCGTCCATATAATCTGTCTGTCTGGAACTCGTGCACTGAGAAACATTCCACGGTGCAAAAGTGTCTCATGCGTTAAATGCGTTAATTTTTTTAGTGCGTTAATTTTCCTGTAATTAATTAATCGGAATTAACGCGTTAAAGTCCCACCACTAATAAATATATATTCAAACATAATCACAGTCTATTTGGTGGTCTCCTGGCTCTTTGTGGTCTCACAGGTGTGTCTGGCTGTGTCTGTGTGTGCGAATCAGTTTCTGTGTGTGAAGTCGGAGGAGCGGGCAACTGCTTGCCTTCCATCGCTGCTTCACTGTGATCAATGCTCTCAGCCCCGCTTGTTTCTTCCTATTCAGTGTGTGCATCTTGTCTCAGTCCATTTCCTTCATATTTCTTCACAAAAGTGGTGTTCCTTGCATATTGTGCTCCAGTTGGTGATTGTACTATGACCTTGTTTCCTGTCTTGCTGATGATTTTGTGCGGTGTCGCATTAAATGTTGTCAGTTTGTCCGTTTTGTCCTGTCTGACGACAACAGTGTCCCCAACACTTACCTCTGAGTGCCGTGCTCCTCTGCGTGTGTCTGCATACATCTTGCTCTTTGCCTGTTGCTCTGTGTCACGATCACATACCACTTGGTCTGTGTGAGTCTCAATGAGTTCAGGCAACTTTCCTCAAATCTTTTGATTGAAGAGCAGTTCTGTTGGGCTTTTGCCTGTTGTGGTGTGGGTAATCCCATGGTATACAGTCACATACTTTCTCAGTTCTTTTTTCCAGTCCAGTCCATCTGACTGAGCTATTCTGATTCTTTTCATTAGTGATTAATTCTGACGCTCAACCTCTCCGTTGGCCTGAGCGTACTTGGGTGTTGTTTTCACGTGTGCGATTCCGTTCTCCTCACAGAACTGTCTCAATTGCCCTGACTTGAATTGCGGTCCGTTGTCTGACCTGCATGTGACTGCCAGTCCGTGTCTGCTGAAGATTGTCTCCATGCCGACTATTACCTTGTCTGTTGTGGTTGAAGTAATCCACTACGACTAGGATGGAGTGATTGGATGGGAGAGGTCCCAGGATGTCGACTGCAACGTCTCGCCATGGTCCATCAGGTAGCGGTGTGGGTCTCAGCGGCTCGGGTGGGTCAGGCCCACCTGACCCAGCATCGACAGCTTCCTTGTAGTCCGTTGGACCACCGGTACCTTGTAGAGTTGAGAAGATGTCTTGTACGTCCGGTCCAGCCAGATGCAGAAGAAGTGCACATCGCCTTTGCTGCGTAGCCTCTGGGGTATCTTCTCCCAAGATGAGCCCTTTGCCGTCTGCATATAAGTCAAATAACGTTAGCCAATGCCTCCATCTCATGCCTAGCGTTGCCGGCTCGGTATAGCATGCGAAGTGCTGAAACCTGGATTTCTCCATACTAAACTAGCTAAACTTTGTAATTTACCTATTGCTTTTTTAATTTATTATTTTTCTACTCCTCATCGCCAATGTTGTGTACCTACTTTTGCTTGGCATTCAGAATTAAATCTTTCATGATAAGCACGCTTCGTGACACACGTTTGCTCGTCTCCACACTTTATTGAAAAACTCCCAGACTCCTCTTCGTACATCCCATAACCACCTGCATAACCTTAACCATGGATATGACACTGCCTATACTTAATAATGGCACTGGCACACGTATAAGTGGTTGTATAAACACCGGATTGTACACCACTGAGTGTCGACCAGAGTGGGCCTCGTGTCTGCGGGTCATGACGCTCTTTGCGTGCCTTCCAAATACTATCGGTATCACCGCAGGGATTCACCCTGGCGCTCTCAACAGATGGCATTAGAAAGGAGAATTTGTGTATTTCAGCAAGCAGGTCCACTGTGACAGGTCCACTGTTGACATTAGCTCAGGAAGACTCTAAAAATAGTATAGGCCTACTACAGAAGAATACTTCTGCAGAGTTGACAACGAACTCGAGATATGCAGGTGTTTATTATACAGACTTTTAACGTGCTGTGCTTTGATGGTCTCTCGTGGTGGTATTGCTGTCATTTAGACTTAAAAACAACATCATAATGGAAGATCACTCAGATTAGTTAGGACTTAAGAAGTTGGTTACCTTTAGTGTATCACTCCTTCTTTTTGGTGGACTGTTGGTATGTGTATAAAGGACATGCTTACTGCAGCATTTCATAGAAAATATTGCATTATAATTACAATTATTACAATTTTATCTGCAATTATATCTACAATATCTGTGACCCTCCATCTGAACATTTTGGCATTTTGTTCATTCTGTGTCTGCCCCTCAGTTAGAACTTCACTTCCTGTCATGTTTTTCCCTGCTGGCTACGGAACACTGCAGGCTGAACAAATTCCTGGTGCTGTTTGTGAACCCTGCTGGATATGAACTATGTCTACAGAAGGTTACAAGGCCTAACAATAATGAACCCCATTTAATGTTTGGAAAAAACGTATAAAGAGCAACGCAATTTTATATTGTTATACTGCTTAATGTTACAGATACAATTTAACCTTTTTTCCTTTATTTATGACAATTTTTTTCTTTTACTTGGGATGGAATTTGATAGGATAAATGTTTTTAGATGCAAGGCACTGCTGTGTTGGCATCGTCTGTGCTGTATGTTTGTGAAGGTGCCACCAAACAGAGACAACACATACTTATGTGATCTTTTTTTATTGATTGGCATCGCTGATAGTTTGGATAACTGGTCAGAAAAGTTGGAAATTAATATAAGCATTTAGGTATTTAGGTAATCATGATTCTTTTAAGAAACCTGCGCTCATGCAAGACTTCCCCCTTAGTGGTTGAGCTGGGGGAGGGTGGCGCTCTGGGATGAAAGAGATGAACCATCTCTGATCTCATGGTGATGTTTCCCATCTTTTTATCTGCCTGGCTCTTTATCTCCATCCATTCAAATTCTTTCATTCGTAGCCAGAAAGAGTTAGAGAGAGAGTTAGAGAGAGTTAAAGAGAGAGAGAGAGAGGTCTTCTGGAACACTCCAGAGATAGAACATTCTAGAACGCTTCTCTGTTCCATTCAGATCATACAGCATGCAACTGTTCTGCAGGAAAGACAAAACCCTTGGGTAGGAAGCACTCCTTTGAGGTTAGCACACACCAACAAACACACACACACACACACACACACAAACATCAACAAACCAAAGGCTACATTTCTCAGAGTGAAATGATTTATGTTGATTGCAGTAGTGCTGCTGTGAGGACAATATATCAGAACACTGGGTCTGCACCAGAAAACGTGGGTAAGCACCACCACTGATAGAGCAAGCAGGTCAACACATCCGTGAAACTGGCAACACCCCCGTTCTTTATCACACAACACACCTCCGTCAGTCTGTGTTCACACACTGATATTCAAACGCAGTCGTATGAAACAGGAACAAACTGGAGCATTTTGATCTGGGATCACTTGTGCATCTCTATTATGGTAATAGTGAATAAAACTGGAGATGTTCATGTCTTGGCTGCTCTATATTCCTGTGGTGATCTTACACTGCTTTGTATGAAAATCAGTAGTCACAGTTGAATTCAAAATATTTAAAATGTTAGTGTTTTCAGTGTTCTGATAATCCCATTTTTAGTACACAGATTACCAAGTTGTAGCTAGACATCTGATGAAGCTCACATTTTCTGTCTGTAGTCTGATGATGTCTGATGAAGCTCACATTTTCTGTCACATTTCATTTTTAAGTGGTAGATGGGTAGCTTTCTGGCCCTACAGTATTTTCCTACACTTATGTAAACTGACCATAGTACACTTAAAACTAAAAATAAAAACCATAAATACAACACTATCTTCTAATTTTTATATTACATTCATTTGATTCATAATTGGAAAAAAATAAATATAAATTTATTTTTGAAAAGTACTTATAATATCTACATATTTTAATAGAACATTATAGAAACAAAAATGGAATATAACCAAAGGCATGCCAACGGTGTAGTGCTGGTCACAAAGATAAATGGGCCTGTCAGAGAGTGTGCTGTGATTGGTCAGTAACAAGCTGACAAATCAGATGGATGGAAGGTGTTTGATGAAGTGTGAACGTTTAACAGTGAAATGCAGGAGTGTTTTAGGTTATCTTGCCTTGATGCAGAGGGGCGATTTGCCAGTGCGTTTATAGGGCATACTTAGTTTCTAAATAAATAAATACATAAATACTGACATATTTTACTTACTGATATGAATTTGTGCTAGTGTATGCATGTATTAAAAAATGTAAGTGCATTAGCTGGAGCCAGGTATCACCGTAGTTACTGTGGAGCCAGGTATCACCATAGTTACTGTAGAGCCAGGTATCACAGTAACTGCCAGGTATCACAGTAACTGGAGGCATTGAACATTTTAATGTCAGTGCAAACTGCTGGAACAGCTGTCTGTTATTTTATGAAAGAGAATACATACGTTTGTGATGCTCTGAAATGTTAACAGCATAAGAGAAGTGCGGGGTTTTGGTGTTTTTTGGCGGGTTTTGGTGTAGGTCTTTTGGATTCACTTAGGATTTTACACCTGGTCTTCAACTGCATGCTGTGAAGTCCTTTGTAAAATCAGAATTTAGCCTAATTAAGAACAAGTGAGTTCAGAAAGAACTTTATGATGCTGTTCAACCTTAATTATGGAAATGCCATATTCACTGTGGAAACATCAGCTAAACCTAGTTAGAACCCTAACCCTAACCATCTTTATGAAGAAACAGTGCTTAAAGTACCAAGAGAAACAGCATCATTACTGTAAAGTCATTATTGGAAGTTTCCTAGATTAGGTTTAGTCTTATAGTTTAGTATTATACTAAATTGTAATGTCATTGGCATTATGTTGCTCAATATTTAAAATCCTTTCCAGTTTTGGTTTGGTTTGGGACTGGTCTGGTTTGGTCTGGGACTGGTCTGAGAAACTGATCTTAAATAAAGGAAATAAGTAGGAAATATCCAACCTTTGATCAACCTGGGAAAGAAAAAAAAAAAAAACTAAAAAGTACATTTCTTCAATTTATCACCGCTGCACTTTGAAGGTAGCCGAGTGTCTCTAAGTTACACAGAGCTCATAAAAAAATGATGATAAAATGAAATAAAAAAGTGTGAGATGAAGGGAGTGATGCCGTTACGGTGGTGTGCAGGGGGGGACAGTGTGGTTTGCAGCTTTTGCTGTTTACAGTGAGGTTTATTGTGATGATGCTGCAGGTTTTATTAAGGCAGGGGGGTGTGTACTACTGTCTGACACACTCCATCAGTATGGATTTTGTTCTCACACACATTTTGCCATCATGGTCACTTTATGTATGCGTGTGTGTGTGTGTGTGTGTGTGTGTGTGTGTGTGTGTGTGTGTGTGTGTGTGTGTGAGAGAGAGAGAGAGAATGTTAGGTCCTCTTCAGAGGTATTTCAGTAGCTGTTGCAGTCACAGCTGAAATGAGAACACCACAAAGCCTGGTCAGATCCATGTTTCGGATGACAACTCGCAGACCTGTATCAGAGAGCGATTGTTATAGTCTAGTTGGCTTTGGAGATGGAGAGGATAAGCAGGGCTGCGCATGATGGCCGGCAGACGTAATGCCCACAGATGGGGAGAGGCTTTTACAGGAATTATCTGCCTTTAGACTTTGTCTCGGATGCATCTTTCCTTCCTTTCGGAGGGATGGCTGTTGGGTGTGTCTTCCCTTTCTGTGGTGTGGACGCTGGGTGTGTCTTGCTCTTTTTGTGGGCGGAGTCCTGAGGTTTGGACTTTGGTTGTGATGTTGACAGTGGGCGTGGCTGCTGGGAGGGTCTCGGTGCCTCTCCAATCATAGGCTGCCTGCGAAGCCTCTGGGGGGATGGGCTATCCGTACGGGAGGCGGAGAAACTGCGAGGGGAGGTGCTTATGCTACGGATGTTTGGAGAAGCAGCGGGCCGAGAGAGACTACGGGGGGCTGTCCGACCACCTGGTGAAGGGGAGGGGCCTGATGGTTGGGACCATGGAGGCAGTGTTTTCGAGAGGCGGAGCTGTGGTTTGGGCTGTTGCTGTTTGACACTTATGTGTGCACTTGCAGACTTTTGCATCCCAGGACCTACAGAACTGAAAAAGAAAGAAGGAGAAAGAGAAATTTCCCCAAAAATTCAAAGTTCAGAGGCAGAAGGTACATTGTGTTTTAAACTATTTTAGAATTCAGTGAAAATGGAAACCTAGTTCACCCACCTAGACTGAATGAAGGAAGCAGATCTTTGCGTTTGAGGGACAGTCACACTTCCTGATTGGATGGAAGACTTCTTAATGGGCGTGACTGGCCGCGGGATCCTGCTCCTCATTCGTCCCTCTGCTCCTCTCGCTCTGCCCGAGTCATCTGATTGGTGAGTGTCATCTTCTGAGGCAGTTGCTGACGGGGTCGGAGATGGAGAGGAGGTGGACTGGTGGCGCAAGCGTGACTGCTTTCGTTCCAGAAGAAGGCGGACTAAGTGTGGGGCTCGGGTTTTACGGGCCCGCTGCGACTGGTCCTGGCTGGTCTGAGACGACCGGTCTGAACCGGTCTCCTCTTCCGACATGAGTACCGGAATGCGACTCGGCCTCTGTGGACGAGGCTGAGGGAGGGGCACAGGCCTCGCATTTCTGTCATCTGACTTTGCCTCCCCTGCAGTTGGAGGTGCAGCTACCTCTCCTAAATGGAGCTCCATCTTGATGTCAGTAGGGGTAGGACACACCCTGTCTTGTTTCTGATCTTGCACCCCCAGCAATGCTAGAAGTTCTGGTTTAGCTTCCAGTTCGGTCTGTGTAAACGGAGTTTCTTGCTGTCCAATGGCTGAAGGTTCTTGCAGGTCATGTGACTCGGCCAAGCGCTCTGGCTCCACCTCTGCAGATATGCTTTTATATTGTTCTTCCACTTCTTCTCTCCCTTCCTCCACGCTCTCTTTTTGCTCCTCATCATCGCTCCGTTCCCTCCGATCTGAAACCTCTTTCTCGCTCAGAATATCTCCCTCATCCCTTTTCATCCTGCCTTCTTCACTCTCGTTTTCTTTTTCATCTCCTCCCTCCTCTTCCTCCCTCCTCTCACCATCGTCTTCGCTTTCCACGGCTCTCTCCAGGATGACCTCTTCGCCGACGCTTTCCTTCTCTTCTCCTTTGTCTCTCCTCTCCTCTTCTCCTTCCTCCTCTTCTTCCTCCCTCTCTTCCAGCCTCTCCATTCGCTCGTGCCCGGGTGGCCCTTCGTCCAGCCCCGGCAGCTGTCGCCTGGTCGTCATGACGTTCAGGTGCGACGTCTCGGCGATGTGCACAAACGTGCGCTCCACTTTCGTGAACGGAGGCGAGGAGGACCCGCCGGCGATCACGGCGGCGGTCGTCATGACGATGGGCCGCGGCTCTGACTTGAGGACGGACGAGAGCGTTCCGGGCTCGGACTCATCCGGCGCCGGCCTCTCGCCCTGGGGCGTCAGCGCGGCCAGCGTCCCTTGGCCGTCACCAGGGGACACGAGCCCATTCCCTGGGGATCCGGCCCCGTTGCCAGCAGAGATGAGCACCAGGGTGCGGGATCCTTCCTCCTGGTCAGGGTCTCGGTGGGGCGGGGCCAGGAGTGTAGAGACCGCCCCCTCAGGGCTTCCTTCACTACTGCGGGGGCTTCCATCACTGCTGGAGCCCCGGGTTGCTCCGCCCACTTCTATCTGAGGGTTGAACATCAAAACGCCAGACAGGAAGTCCACCCGCTTTGGCCTAGTGTGGGATACAGAGGGAACGGGCTCCATGTCCAGACACTCCTGCAGACAAGAGAGAGAATCATTCACAATTATTAGTGAATTATTATTATATGGAATTATTAGTGGATCATTATTATACAGAATTATTAGTGCAGTGGTTCCCAAAGTGGGGGGCGCGCCCCCTAGGTGGGGCGCGGAGCTATTGCAGGGGGGGCGCGGAGCTTGAAAGTAAAACGTGCACATGTGTCAATATTAGGGATGCACCGATTCCGATATTAATATCTGAAAAAATTCTAGATCGGGTATCGGGGACAATGTGACCGATCCATAAAAACAGATCTATTCAGTCTAATTCTATGCTTGTATTGCTTGCTTTTTGGTGTTAGTTCAACCTTAATACTCGCGCTGGTGGTATTCCACTTAGTCCGTTTATTTGCTGGTTTACCAAAATAAACCTGGGCTCCAGCAATACTTCATTGTTCATACATGAACTGGTGAGTTGTCCAAAGCTCATTTAATGCATTACTTACAGAAATAAAATAGCTAAATAAAACAACAATATTCCATACGCGCGCTCAACTCGCTCCCTTAAAGAGACAGTACACATATTTCTGGCCGTTACATGCTTTGTGCTCTGCGTGATGTCTGCGCTTGCAAACTAGCTGCATATGCACGGACGTAATTTTGGGGGGGGACGGGGGGGACATGTCCCCCCCACTTTTTCAAAAGCCGGCTTTGGTCCCCCCCAGTTTTTACAGTTAAAACCAAATATTTAAATAGCGACGAATCTATGTCCCCCCACTTTTGAAATCAAAATTACGTCCATGTGCATATGTATTGCTGTTTCTCTTATTTCATCTCCTTATTTATTTTAAATTATATTTAGAATTCTTGAACAATTTAAAAGGTTTCTTGCAGTTTATTTTTTTCATGTTTGACCAAAGTTGTGAACCTATTGTTTTTGTAAGTTTTCAACACATCCCTAGTCAAGGGGGGGGGGGGGGGGGGGGCGCGCAAAAATATTCTCATCTACTAAAGGGGGGCACGGCAGAAAAAGTTTGGGAACCACTGTATTAGTGAATCATTACACAGCTGAATAATTATTTGTGTTGATTCTTCAACTCTGAATAAGTCACCTTTGCTGAGGAGAAAAAGATCTGTGGATAGAAAATGTAATATTGTATTTATAGATGCATAATGACTTAGACTTAGGTTTGGAGGATCTTGGTTGCTAAAATTATGTCGATAAACAGCCACTTCTAGAGAGAAAGAACCGCGTGATGCCAAACTAAAAGAAGGAGCACAGATTACAACTGAAGTGATTCTGCAGAGAGTTTAATTGTGTTTCGGTCGTACACAAGATTTTCTGGATTGTCTTAAAAGGATGACATACATGTTTGAAGGCACCCCTGTCTACTTTACAATCATACTTTTTTTGTTCTAAAAAAAAATAATTAGCCCATTTGTGAATTCAAGTGTAGTCATGAAGACAGTACTTAAGTCAGCGTTTACACACAGCGAGAATGCACACAAGACACATGACACACCATAACGTGTTCGTCTAGCAGCGTGTCCAAACGGAAAGAGTAAGGTTATTTCTTTTCAATTATAAAAGCTTAAAATACATGCTTCACACATATGTGTGTGTGTGTGTGTGTGTGTATTACAAGAGTACTACATGGGCTTTATTGCATTATAAAAACACTCAGCTTGAAAGTTTGAAAAGGCAGACTGTTTGTCAAACCTACGATTACGTTACAATACACAGACGTGATGAGCTGTTGAAGAACACTGACACAGTAACAGACTGATGGTCAGTATTTCCTTCACATTTTAAAAGGTCAAAAGTCCCAAGTTCCAAGTCAAAGGCCAGTGTGATGACATTAATGTATGTGTATATAGACAGTGTGTATACATTAATAATTGGATATATTGTTTAGCTATATAATAGTTTAAAAAGTAATAGTTATCTTTAGATTGTTTAACTGTGTAGTTTGCTATGTTTTTGTATCAAACTGTACTGGTGTGAACTGTGTGGTACTGGAGTCCAGACTAGCACCTGGAATGCTCGCATTCTCTGTGGATGCGTGTTTAGAGCTTAAGACATTTTGGAGCAGTGAGTCTTAGTCACGTTTTCTGGACCCACCTGATGGTCCAATCCTGTACCACACCCCATACCAGAGTACTGGGAGCCGGACTACAGCAAAAACGTGGACCGGCAGGTGGACGCTGTGGACTGGGTTTGAAATGCTATTGTGGAGGATGAGGATGGCAGGTGCTCAGCCCCGTGTCTGGGAGTCCCGGGACAGTCCTTCTCCTCTACTCTCTACTCAACCAGACCTCAATGTCCTCATGGAGGACCCGTCAACAGGTGTGATACAGCGGAGGAGTGGCATCGTGTTCCGAGCCCCCTCCACCTCCTGGGCCCAAGGTCCTAACGGGCCATAATGGGCCTCCTTGTGCCGAGCTGAGTGGAGCATGCATTACAGAACAGTGAGTGAGTGAGTGAGTGAGGGCTGCAATATGGGACAGCAATGTCTAACTTTAAAATTCGCAGGGAGTATAGTCACCAAGCTACGATCATGTCAGCAATTATTTACAGACTTCAGGAGCAGATCGCTCAACAAGGGAATAGGTAAATAAGAAACATCCACTCTTAACTACATAGCTTTAGCCTCCATAAATGATTGAAGTGTATTAAATGGGATAGACTGTCATTCTGTCACTTTGTAAAAGCTGCCATGTCAAACTGTCTTTAAAACATTACACCTACATGGTTTATATGAACTCAGCAGTGATGAGTCATACATTCAGTTATTTTAATAGAGAGAAATAAAATGTTTTCTATGTGGTAAAATGGAGCTTTCTCGACTAGTTTGACAGCATACATGAAATTATCCAAAGCAAATATAAGAAATGACCTGTTAGCAGAAAAGAAACCGTCCAAATTAATTACATCATACTGTCCAAAATCAATACATCATACTGTCCAAATTCATTACATCATACTGTCCAAATTCATTACATCATACTGTCCAATTTATAAAACTACAAGAAAAAAATCAAAGTGAGGAGAATTCAAAGATCAGTCTTAGCATGAGTACATTAGTGAACAAAAGTGCTCACAGTAATGCCTCTCTTTGAATAAATACTATAGTTGTGCAGGTGGATGAGCTCAGAGGTACTCGTCTGCTTTTACTAAATAGGATTAAGTGTACGAGTTGTTTTTTACATCGATATTTGTGATATTTGTGGCGCATCACCACAACTGTAGCAGACAAAGCACCTCTAAGCTGTCCGGAAGACATTTTGGCAGTGTGTGCCCTTCTGCCCTGTAGACTACACGTGGTACATTGAACAGCCTTAATACATCACTCATGCCCCTCTCACCACCATGACCATACAAAAACACAAAACACAAGTCATTCTTGTGATACACAGTGTAAACAGTGGATCAGCATAAACAGTGTTTACAACACCAGGAGCAGCAGGTGATGATTACTGGGGCTAGCTGTCAAATACACCAGAGTAATCTAAACACTGTTTCCGAAAAGCATCGCAGTGTAACTTTGATGGTGACTGTCTATAATAGTCTTTAATACTGTCTTTAATAGTCTATAATTTAGTTTATAGCTTAAAATATATAGTGTTTTTTTTCCTGTGATGCCTCTTGGGAAATTCCTCTCTGTGAAACTGTCCCCTAATTTTAGTAGGCTGATCCCAGATCAGCTCAGAGGAACCTCATATTGCTTCATAAGATCCAGAAGAGGGACTGCAAACACAGGAGAAGCAGCCTCGCCTCTGGCCCGCCACCAATCACACTGGCTGTGATTCAGCACTGATTTCAAAACCCTTTTATTGTTCTTTTAAAGCTATTATTGGCGCTCATACAATCATACATCTGAGAATGCCTGACAAATTATCCTCAAATCAAACTAAAATCAATACTGAACATCTGACAAACTAGACTTCCAATCAAATGAAGAGCTGAACATTCCAAGAGTCAAGCACAGAAACGTGAAAATGTTTCGTTCTGATCATTTTGCTCTTTGCTACCAAACATCTGGAGCTCCGTAATGTACGTCACACTACTCCATCGTGTACGTCAGACTCCTCAGTCGTGCACGTCAGACTCGTCCGTCGTGTACGTCAGACTCGTCCGTCGTGTGCGTCAGACTCCTCAGTCGTGCACGTCAGACTCGTCCTTCGTGTACGTCAGACTCGTCCGTCGTGTACGTCAGACTGCTCCGTCGTGTGCGTCAGACTGCTCAGTCGTGTACGTCAGACTCGTCCTTCGTGTACGTCAGACTCGTCCTTCGTGTACGTCAGACTCGTCCGTCGTGTACGTCAGACTGCTCCGTCGTGTGCGTCAGACTGCTCAGTCGTGTACGTCAGACTCGTCCTTCGTGTACGTCAGACTCGTCCTTCGTGTACGTCAGACTCGTCCGTCGTGTACGTCAGACTGCTCAGTCATGTGCTTTGTTGTTAATTGCTCAAAATGCATTTGTTTACTGTCTCATTTCAACAGTTTGAAATGAGACAGTCATTTAGTCACTTTAACAGCTATTTCAAAACCACTTTAAAAATTGGTTATATCAATTTTCTTTTCTTTTCTTCACTTTCTAGACAATTATTCATTTTCTACTCAAGACTCTTATTTGCTAATTTCCTTCCTACATGTTTTTATTCTTTTACATTTACAGACTCTGTTGATGTCACACATTGACTTCAATCTTAAATATCTAAGTGCTATATAAATTAGGTTATATTAATAATATTATATTTATTTATTATAATAAGTATTATAACCTTTAATTAACCAGTGCTTTCCAATATACCAGCAGACAAGCAAGAGTGCTCATTACTGCCGTTGGTAGAAAAGTGAGGCAAAGCATGTTGAGAAAGAGAAAGACTGAGAAAGAGAGAGAGACAGACAGAAAGAGAGAGAGAGAGAGAGAGAGAGAGAGAGAGAGAGAGAGAGAGAGAGAGAGAGAGAGAGAGAGAGAGAGAGCATTCCTCTTGAGTCCTGATTGTTAGTAGTCAAATAAACATCTCAACCCAGCATTAAGGGATAATGTTACTACCGAAGAAATATACTGGGAGTATCCAAACAAACAGGCTAAGACATTAATGTTATGCTCTTTACACCTAGAAGTATAAGAATAGATTTATCAGCGGTAATGGTGGGTTTTCTGAGGCTGGTCGAGTCTAAATTTAATATTCAGTATTTCCTGCTCTAGAAGGAAAGGAAACAAAAGAACCTTGTGATAACACATGATGACATTTGAGTTTGAATGCGAGAGGATTCATGAACAGGCTGAATCACTTTTCAGACATGGCCAAAAGTATGTGGACACTTCTAGTTATTGAGTGGGCACACCCATTACTAACAGGCATATATATTATATATGTATTAAATATTATGCACATAGCCATGCTGTCTCCACAAACACTGAGATGGTGGTGCTGAAGGTCTCAGGTCTTTAAACGTGATGCCATATTTGTCTCCAGCTTCATTTTGTGAAACCTCTGCTAGCACCGCTAGATCTGCCGACGTGTGGCCCATCCCCCATAATTCCAGTGAAGGCTAATGCTAATAGCCCAGCACACAAAGACAGCCTATAGTATGTCCCAGCATACTGTAAGACAATCATATGCTTCTAAATTTGTGGCAACGATTGAGAGAAGGATCTCCTCCTGCAGGTGTGACCGGGCTGGCGTGGAGGAACTCGTTTCCTGCCACTCCACCCAACACCTGGGGAGGGTCTTCCAGTCACAAAGGGGCTGACAACACCATTGGAATGGGAGTCTGAACCTCATGACTACAGGTATGACTACAGGTATGATGGGCAGGTGTCCACATACTTACAGCCATGTAAGTTGTAACTCTAACATTGCTTCAGGTGTATATACATAAATAAACTTGGAAAAAATATAATTTACTTGTGAATCTGCATATTCTTTTCACAGTAAATATAAAAATACGCAACAGAACCAGAGAAGAGACTTATTCATTCAAGGACCAGAAATATTGCCTTCAGATCTATTGCCCTTTGATACACCTTACATTACACGTATTCCATATATTCATCATTTCCAGTATCACATAGTGAGTCACAAATGAGTTTAAGCAGCATTTTGGTTAAAAAACAAACAAAACAAGGTTAATAACCCCAACAGAGCAGATGATCTATGGAGTAGTATTAACCTAAGGGTCACTGCCTTCCTAAACACTTCTCACGCATACATGTGACATTTCATTCTCTCTGCTAGTAGCGCATACATTGGTAGGATTAGCCAGCCATAATACTACTTTCAATGTGTTTGGCTGCATTCAAATGACAACCCCCCCCCCCCCCCCCCCCCCCCCCCCCGAAAAAAAAAAAAAAACTAACAATAAAAAAACAAAAAAACCACAAGCAAATGCATATGTTTCAGGAAAACAGAAGAAGGCATAATGCCTTCAAAACAAAGCTTGATAACAACTCTGTCATTGAGCATTCTTTCAACACTTAGAGCACTCTTCCAACACCTGGAGCATTCTTTCAACCCTTAGAGCACTCTTTCAACACTTAGAGCACTCTTCCAACACTTAGAGCACTCTTCCAACACTAGGAGCATTCTTACAACACTTAGAGCATTCGTACAACACTTAGAGCACTCTTCCAACACTTAGAGCATTGTTCCAACACTTAGAGCACTCTTCCAACACTTGACTTTGCATATTATTATTATTACACGAGGTATTGAAAACAGTATCATCATCTGCACTCCACGCCCTGTCTGTCCTCCCCCAGGTCCTGTCTGTCCTCCCTCAGGTCCTGTCTGTCCTCCCTCAGGCCCTGTCTGTCCTCCCCCACGCCCTGTCTGTCCTCCCTCAGGTCCTGTCTGTCCTCCCCCAGGTCCTGTATGTCCTCCCTCAGGTCCTGTATGTCCTCCCCCATGCCCTGTCTGTCCTCCCTCAGGTCCTGTCTGTCCTCCCCCACGTCCTGTCTGTCCTCCCCCACGCCCTGTCTCTCCTCCCCCACGCCCTGTCTCTCCTCCCCCACGCCCTGTCTGTCCTCCCTCAGGTCCTGTCTGTCCTCCCCCACGTCCTGTCTGTCCTCCCCCACGCCCTGTCTGTCCTCCCTCAGGTCCTGTCTGTCCTCCCCCACGCCCTGTCTGTCCTGCCACTGTTCGGCGCCTGTCTGTCCTCCCCCACGTCCTGTCTGTCCTCCCCCACGCCCTGTCTGTCCTGCCACTGTTCGGCGCCTGTCTGTCCTCCCCCACGTCCTGTCTGTCCTCCCTCAGGTCCTGTCTGTCCTCCCCCACGTCCTGTCTGTCCTCCCTCAGGTCCTGTCTGTCCTCCCCCACGTCCTGTCTGTCCTCCCCCATGCCCTGTCTGTCCTGCCACTGTTCGGCGCCTGTCTGCCCTCGCTCCCAAAGACAGACAGTTCTACAAGATGCTGGGTAGCCCATATGGAGTGGATTATTCATTCACACAGTTGTCACAGTTGCTTAGGAAACCGATGCATGACTCGGCCTACAGGGGGCGCTGGACATGATCTGGCAGCTTCCTGGTTCTGAGGCTGCACCAATGCACAAGACCAGGGAGAAGAGCCATTGTGCAAAGACTGTCCTTCGAATGACCTTCTGCAACACACACACGCTCACAAATACGCACGCGCACACACACACACACACACACACACACACACTCACAAATACGCACGCACACGCACACACACTCACTCACAAATATGCACACACACACACACACGCGCACGCACTCACGCACACACATGCTCACACACACACACTCACTCACAAATACGCACACACACACACACACACACACACACACACACACACACACACACACACACACACACACACACACACACACACACACTCACACATACACACACACACACACACACACACACTCACACACACACGCTCTAGGATTTCACATTTCTCTCTCTTAAGCTCAATGGTCTCCTTCCAGATTATCTGTGAGTCACATTGATATTTGGATAATCTACTGCATATCTTTGATATTACCAGAGACAATCAATTCATGTCAAAAAACAAACAACCCAATAATACACCTTAACGTTCACGATCTAGACGGCGACTCCTTCACACTGACGTTTGATCCTCGTTGCCCTGGTGACTGGACACACACTACTCTTGCTCAACACTCATCACGTCTCACAACACGCTACACAAATCGATGAAAATGTCTGGTCCACATCACGCGCACTCAGCGGACTCCATGGCGATAGTGAGGATGGTGACGGTTGTTAAGACGATGGGGACAAATTCGTGGTATTGTTAGTGCAGGAGGACTGTGATTGGCTCAGTGCTGGGCCGGTCTGGCCATCACTGGGTGGCACTAAAATGGTCCAGTTTAAAATAGTTAAAAACGTTACCTTTTTGTATTTATAAAGAAAGTAAAGTACAAGTGTACAGTGTCTCTGTGGGGCGGGACAGTTTGAGGACAGCTCGTATGTTCCTAGGGTACGTTATCTCCTCATGACAACCCAGACTGTATCCCAGGAACAGATGCTCTTCTGTTTGTAGCCAGAGAGCATTAAACACACACACACACACACACACACGCAGACGGACGCAAAAACGCACACACACACACACACACACACGCACGCACCCTCAACGCCCACAATCACAGGCAGTTTATTGCACAAATAAAATCTTCTTGTAAACCGTCTGGGTAAATCAGGCCTAAAGCAGGACTGCATATATTTGTGTGTGTGTGTGTGTGTGTGTGTGTGTGTGGATCATGTCTTGTTCATGAGTTTTGCCAACATTTGCTGAATATGCAGCCGGGGGAGATTGAGTACAGAATGCCGCGATCTGGGGTTGCCTGGCAACACGGGGACGTGTCTGCGGTGGGCGTGTCGGTGGGCGGGGCTGCTCTCGGCCGAGCGGCTGCGCTGAATGGCCGGCCCCCCGAGGGCGGGGTCGTGAGGGAAGGGTTCCGTCTCCATGGTAGAGGAGGAGAACACATACGACGCCAGTCTTCTCAAATGGGCGGGCCTCGGGAAAGAGTGTTGTGGGTGTGGCCTGTCCTCCTCCAACTGAAAGAGACCAATAAGAGTGGAGGATCAGGCGAAGTGGGAAGAGACTAATGCGCAAAACTAGTCAAAGAATTATGATGTGCGCTGTGCTGTGTGTGTTCCTGAACCTATGACAC